>NC_135820.1:26692479-26992479 GCF_964213995.1 Mustelus asterias | reverse complement strand
ACAAGGTCAGGCGCTAAGTGATCCTGGAAGAACCCAAACTGAACATCAGTGAGCAAGTGCCACTTGATAGCACTGTCGATGACCCCTTCCACTTTGTTGATGATCGAGAGTAGACTGATGGGGCCTTAATTAGCCGGGTTGGATTTGCCCTGTTTCTTGTGCACAGGACATACCTGGGCAATTTTCCAAATTGCCGGATGGATGCCAGTGTTGTAGCTGTACTGAAACAGCTTGGCTAGGGGTGCAGCAAGTCCTGGAGCATAAGTTTTCACTACTATTGCTGGATTATTGTCAGGGCCCATATCCATAGATATATACAGTGCCTTCACTCGCTTCTTGATATCATGTGGAGTGGATTGAATTGGACGAAGACTGGCATCTATGATGTTGGGGACCTCCAGAGGAGGCAGAGATGGATCACCCACTCAACACTTCTGGCTGATGATTGTTGCAAGTTCTTCAGCCTGATCTTTTGCACCTTCATCATTGAGCATGGGGATATTTGTGGAGCCTCCTCTTTCAGCGAGTTGTTTAATTGTCCACTATCATTCACGGCTAATGTGGCAGACTGTAGAGCTTAGGTCTGATCTGTTGGTTTTGGTATTGCTTAGCCCTGTCGCTGCTTATGCTGTTTTGCACGCAAATACTCCTGTGTTGTAGCTTCACCAGGTTGCCAGCTCATTTTTAGGTATGCCTGGTGTTGCTCCTGGCATTTCCTCCTGCACTCATCATTGAACGAGGTTTGATCCCCCGACTCGATGGTAATGGTAAAGTGGAGAATATACTGGGCCATGAGGTTGCAGATTGTGGTCGAGTACAATTCTGCTGCTGCTGATGACCCACAGCATCTCACGATACGCAATCTTGAGCTGCTAGATCTGTTCAAACTCTATCCCATTTAGCATGGCAGTGCCACACAGCACGATGGAGGGTATCCTCAATATGAAGATGGGACTTTGCCTCCACAAGGATAGTGCATTGGTCACTCCTGCTGATACCGTCATGGACAGATGCATCTGCGGCAGGCAGGTTAGTGAGGCTGAGGTCGAGCATATTTTTCCCTCTCGTTGATTCCCACACCACCTGCCACAGGTGGTTCTTTAGGACCTGGTCAGCTTAGTCTGTGGTGGTACGACCGAGCCATTCTTGGTATTGGACATTGCAAGGTACATTCTGCACCCTTGCCACCCTCAGTGCTTCCTTCAAGTGGTGTTCAACAAGAAAGAGTAGTGATTCATTACCTTAGGGAGGATGATACATGGTAATCAACAAGAGGTTTCCTTGCCCATAATTGACCTTGTGCCATGAGATTTCATGGGATCCAGTGTTGATATTGAGGACTCCAGGGCAACTCCTTCCTGACTGTACACCACTGTGCCGCCACCCCAGTTGGGTCAGTCCTGCCGGTGAGATAGGACATAACCAGGAATGGTGATAGTGGTAACTCGGAAGTTACTTGTAAGGTATGATTCCATCAGTATAACTATGACAGACTGTTGCTTGACTAGCTGTGAGACAGCTCTCTCTATTTTGACACAAGCCCTCAGATGTTAGTAAGGAGTCTTTTGTAGGATCAAGAGGGCTGGGTTTGTCGTTTCCGGTGCCTCAGTCGTGCCAGGTGGTCCATCTGATTTCATTCCTTCGTACTTTTTTCATAGTGGTTGAATGCAACTGAGTGCCTTGCTAGGCCATTTCAGAGGGCAGTTAAGTGTCAACCAGAGGAGAAATGTTTTCTCTCAAAGGATTGCACGGTTTTGGAACACACTGCTTCAGAAGGTGGTGGAGGCAGGGCCATCAAATATTTTTAAAGGTGGAAGTAGATTAGATTCCTGGGGCTGGAAGGGAAGGTGGAATCCGAAACACAAACAGATCAGTCATAAACTTATTGATTGATGGATCTGGCTCGAGGATGGATCTGGATCGATGGATGGCCTATATCTCGTCTACAAACTGAGGATGCAAATAAATTAACCAAGCTAAAGGTAAAAGTCCATTTAGCAGTTGGCTACATCACATTCTCACAACCACTTTACTCGGCTGAGTCGCAACTAAGTTGTGGAATTATGCAATGATTGCATCGTTTTCATGCTGCATAGCTTCAGCTGTGACTTGGGCAAACAGCTGGGAAATGGAGTTGAAGCTTTCATTGGTTGAATGAAGAAAGGACTGATTAAATGGTTGCAACAAATAAACATGGTTATCAAGTGGAGATTAAAAATTGCACTGGTCATAAGTTGTTATGTATGAATAAGGAACATTCCCTCTTGTAGTAACCACTACACCACAAATCTTAGTTGGAGGGAATCAGAAAACAGTGTTTTAATTAAGGGAAGATGATTGCAAGAGAGGCCAATGAGGTTAACAATAACCTAGGATTCACAACTTGTTACACTGTGATTAATTTACTCATATTTTCTCTTCCACTTCACCTCCACTGACCCACTTGTATCATGCTTACGTTCTCTTTCCAATAGATGACCCATTCCCAGACATGGGAATGCCAACATCTCATGGGCAAAACATTTTTGGGAATACAAGAGGCATTCAGGATGCCCTGCTAAATATTTTTTCTTTCCTGTGTCTGTTCATCACCTGCCATGATGGGAAAGCACAGACTTCAAATGCACAAACATTTCATCAGCACCCTAATGACTCTATCAACATATTTATAATTAATCATCAATCAAAACAAAACATCAATTTCCTACATGTCATTACCATGGAGAGAATAAAACATCAGCCGAGGAATACTCACTGAAAGTTTACTTTTTCAACTTGAAACCTGGTTTCAAAAATTCCCGATGTCAAAACTCTGCATCGCAGAAGGTCCTTCGAAAGGAAAAGAGAATGTTAGCATAACTAGTAAAGCAAAGGGTCCGTTGCATATTACTGACACTGAGGTTACAGAGATATGAGCATGCAGCAATGTTTTGATGCACCTCCAGCATATCAATTAACTGAATTACTTTTTAAAAAAACTCTTTGACTTAGTGTGTTTCAAGTGGCCACACTTTAACACTGGGACGCACAGTCAAATATAATTGGATCGATCTCTGGGATAGCGAACTGATTTAAAGAAAAGTGATCCAGCAACAAGACATAACGAAGATCAGATATTAGGACACAATGAAGTATAACAAGGAAGTTTTTTAAATTTCTGTTTTAATACAGACTTTAAAAGATAAAGTAAAATAAAATAGATTGTATTTGTATACAAGACAGACAACTCGTTTAGCCATTCACTTCCAGATCTGGCTGGCCCACAAAGCACAAATGGGTCCTGCTCTTATCTGCTGAAAATGATCCCTATTCCAGGCTCATCCAGAATTCAAAAATAACTTCCCAACTTATTTTCTTTACTGTAAATCATCTTCCTAAACCCCCCTCACCTCCTTCAATAAGTGTGAGGAGCTCATGAATTTTTTTGTCACTAAGATCAAGAACATCTACCTCTGCAGTTTCCCTCCCTCCTTCCCACAAGCCTACTGGACCACACTTCCCCTAACGATTCCCCCGCCCATGGCCTATACTTGCATCTTATGTTAGATTCTCTTCTAAATCCACTCATGCCCTCTGAGCTCTTCTTTCCCATGATGCACATGTGCTGCTCCATCAACCATTTTCAGACAAAACTGGCCAACTTCCTAGTCCCCATGTTAACTGGTACAGTTCTTTTTTTGGGTGTGGTCCCGCTCTCCTGTAAATCTGCTGTCATTACCCCTCTCTTCAAAAAAAAACACGTGACCCACCATCCTTGCAAACTACCATCCCAATCGCCCCCCCAATCCTCTGTAAATCCATGCTCTTCTTTCCCAGAACTCCATGTTTCAATCCCTCCAATGCAGTTTTCACTCCTGTCACAGTACTGAAACTGCTCTTGTCAAATCACAAATGACATCCTATTTGACTATGATGATTTATTCAGAACTTGGTCTTGGTAGGAGACTCCCGGGATGATGGAAATGTTTCAGGGATTTTCCTCAAAAGCATCCCCGAGGAAGTCAGACATCTCCAAAAAAGTCAAACATCTTGCCAACACATGGGAGTCCTTGGGTTTTGATTGGCCAAAAGGAGGAAAGATCACTTGTGAAAACACTAAACACAGAGACTTTGTTGAGCACACGCAGGAGCAAAGTCAAACCTTCCAACAACGAATTTCCCAACCCTCTTGAGTATCATCTTCCCTGCATGTGGCAAAGTCTGCAGATCGTGCATTGGACTAATCAGCCAACTCAGAACCCATGGAACCAGAGTCGAAGCAAGTCATCCTCAATCCCAAGAAGAAACTTTTCATCCTTGTTCTCCTCGACCTGTCTACAGCCTTTGAAAGAGCTGACTACACCATCCTCCTCCAACACATCTCCACTAGTGTCCAGATGGAGATTGCTCTCGTGGTTTCATTCTTACCTATTTAATTGTTGCCAGAAAATCACTTGCAATGGTTTCTCTTCCTGCTCTGTTACCTCTAGCGCCTCCCATTGATCTAAATACCGCCCCTCAATGACATCGCTGACAACACCCACCATCACCTCTCTTGTCTACTCCACTATTGCTAAATTATTTAACTGCTTATCTGACATCCAGTAATGGATGAGCAGGAATTTCCTCCAATTAAGTATTGGGAAGACTGAACTTATTGTTTTCAGTGCCTGTCCCAAAATCCGTTTGCTGGCTACTGATTTCATCCCTCTCCCCAGCAACATTGAGTTGAAGCCAATCTATTTGTAACCTTGATGTCACATTTGATCCTGAGATAAGCTGCAAACCACATATTTGCGCCCTCACTAAGACCGCCTATTTCAACCTCCATAATTTTGCCTGCCTTCAGCTCAGCTCATCTGCTGTTGAAACTACCATTCATGCTTTCATTAGCTTCAGACTTGAATATTCCAACTCAGCTGGCCTCAAACATTCCATAAACTTAATCATCCAAAATACAGCTGCCCATTTTCTCAACTTGCAGTGAGTTCCGTTCTCCTATCATCACCGTGCTCAGTGATCTACACTCACTCTCGGTCAAGTAATATCTTGACTTTAAAATTCTCATCCTTGCTTTCCAATCCCTCATGGTCTTGCCCCCCTCCAATGCTAATTTCTGCCAACCCCACAAACCTCAGACACCTGCATTCCTCTAATTCTGACCTCTTGCACATTCTAAATTATAATTTCTCCACCACGGTGACTTCCTCTGGAATTTGCTCCCTTCACTTCATTGCCTCTCTCTGCCCTCCTTTAAGACACTTAAAAACCTGACTAAAATTTGGTCATGTGACCTAACATGGTCTTTTTTGGGTCTTGGAGTCATACTTCTTTGATGTGCCTTGCGATGTTTGATTACATTAAAGGTGTTATATGGAAACTGTTGCTGTTAACTGGTCCCAGGAGATCATTGCAGGAGTTCCTCGGGGCAGTGCCCGAGACCAACCATCTTCAGTTGCTACAGCATTGACCTTCCTTAGATCATAAGGTCTTGCAAGATATTTGCTAATTACTACAGTGCTCATTTTTATTTGCAACTCATCAAATAATGAAGCAGTCTGTGCTCGCATGCAAAAAGACCTGGACAACATTCAGTCTTGGGCTGCTAAGTAGCAAATCACTACAGACTTAATACTGAAGGACATAGCTGTCAGAAATAACAAACACAAGAGAAAATCTAATTGACTTCATTCACACAAATCTACTTGCCGCAGCTGTTTCTGTTCATGACAGTACTTACAAGAGTGACTACTTCACAGAACTGTGGAATTAAGTTCCCTCTTGCACTGAGGCAACCCTCCATTGGATTGGCTGGAACTACTATCATGCTTAAATGGGACATATTCAAATCAAATCTAGCAGTTCAAAACTGGGGATACCCGAGCTGCCGTGGGCCATCATCAACAACGGAAGTGTACTGTACCCAATCTGTAACCTCATGGCTTACCATATCCCTTACTTTACCATGATCATCAATCCAAGAAAACCCTTGATTCAATAAGTACCAAAGAACATGCCAGGAGCAGCATCAGGTGTATCTAAAATTTAGGGCCAAGAAGCTGCTGCAGGCCAAAATTGCATACATATGGAACGGCAGAAACTGCATGCGATAGGCACAGCTAAGTGATCCCACAACCAACAGATCCGATTAAAGCTAGCCAATCCTGTCATGTGCAATTGTGAATGATAGTGGAGGCAACTGGAGGCAATAGTCCATGAACAGTCCTATGCATAATGATGGCAGAGCCCAGGAGGTGAGTGTAAAAGACAAGGCTGAACACTTGTAATCACCCTACAGTCATTAGTGCCGAGTGCATGATCCATTTCAGTCTCCTCTGAGGTCCCTACCATTGTAGATGCCAGACTTCAGTCAATTTGATTCACTCCATATGATATCAACAAATGCCAGAGTGAACTGGTCATAGCAAAATCTATGGGCCCTGACATTATCCCAGCTGCAGTGCAAGCTGTTCCTGTGTAGCTATAAATTGATATCTATCTGACAAAGTTCAGGAATTCTCAGTTCAAGTAGAACAAATCCAATCTAGCCAATTACCACCCCGTGAGCTTATTCTCAATCACCAAATTGATGGAAGAGATCATCGACATTGCTCTTCATTACTACTTTCTCACAAACGTAGTTTGTGTTCTATCAGGACCACTTGGCTCCAGGACTCATTACAGCCTTGGTCCAACCACGGATAAGAGCTGAATTCTAGAAATGCCGAGAGGGTGACTAACTACCCTTGACATCATGGTAGCATTTGACTGAGCCCTAGTAAGATTGAATTCAATGAAAATAAGGATGAAAGTTCTCCAACAGCTGGTGCCATAAACCAATCACAAAAGAAAAATGGATGCGATTTTGGGAGGCAAATCAACAGTCCCAGGAGATCATTGCAGGAGTTCATCAGGGCAGTGCCCTACACCAACCATCTTCAGTTGTTTCAGCATTGACCTTCCTTAGGTCTTAAGGCCTTGCAAGATATTTGCTAATTACTACAGTGCTCATTTCTATTTGCAACTCATCAAATAATGAAGCAGTCTGTGCTCGCATGCAAAAAGACCTGGACAACATTCAGTCTTGGGCTGTAAGTAGCAAATAACCTTTGTACAACAGGTGCCAGACAAGGAGCATCTCCAACAGGTGAATCTAGCCATCTTACTTTGAAATTCAATGACATTATAATCTTATCTTCCACCTTCAACATCCTAGGGGTCACCACTGACCAGAAACTTGCTGGATCAGCCACATAAACACTGTGGCTACAAGAACAGTTCAGAGGTTGGGCATCTGGAGACTAGTGACTCACCTCTTGACTCCTTTTCAACATCTACAAGGCACAAGTTGGCATTGTGCTAGAATAATCTCTACTTGTCTGATCATCCACCACCTTAAACCTTAATTTTCTTCTCTACTGGCAATGTCATCTACAGAATGCATTGCAGCAACTTCAGTACTTCTTAAACAGGCAACCTCTACAAAGGAGAAGAACAGCAAGCACATCGAGACACAATCACCTCCAAGCTTCCTCCAGATCATACTCCATCCTGACTTGGAAATATGTCACTGGTCCTTCATCACTGACAGATAGGGAGCTTGAGGATTTTGACCTAACAGCAGCATGGAAGTATCTCCACGTCATGGACTACAGCAGTTTAAGGCAGTAGCTTATCGCCACTTCCCCAAGGACAACTATAGAGTTGATCACATTACATGAATAAATGCAAAATTGAAAATGTGCAATTTTACTGAGAAGTTCCTAGTAATAAGGAGTCACAAATTAGGTGTTGAAATTTAGAGCTTATTTCATTAGAGCTGAGAAGGCTGAAAGATGAATCTTACGGAAATTTCGAAAATTAATGATAGAGTAAACAGTAACAGACGTCACAGGTGGATAGGGTCATAAAGAGTGTCTTTGGTACATTGGCCTTTATAAATCGGAGTATCGAGTATAAAAGTTGGAGTGTTATGGTAAGGTTATATAAGGCATTGGTGAGGCCGAATTTGGAGTATTGTGTAGAGTTTTGGTCACCTAGTTACGGGAAGGATGTAAATAAGGTTGAAAGAGTGCAGAGAAGGTTCACAAGGATTTTGCCGGGACTTGAGAAGCTGAGTTACAGAGAGAGATTGAATAGGTTGGGACTTTATTCCCTGGAGCGTAGAAGATTGAGGGGAGATTTGATAGAGGTGTATAAGATTTTGATGGGTATAGATAGAGTGAATGCAAGCAGGCTTTTTCCGCTGAGGCTAGGGGAGAAAAAAACCAGAGGGCATGGGTTAAGGGTGAAAGGAGAAAAGTTTAAAGGGAATATTAGGGGGGGCTTCTTCACGCAGAGACTGGTGGGAGTGTGGAATGCGCTGCCGGATAAAGTGGTAAATGCGGGGTCACTTTTAACATCTAAGAAAAACTTGGACGGGTTCATGGATGAGAGGGGTGTGGAGGGATATGGTCCAAGTGCAGGTCAGTGGGACTAGGCAAAAAATGGTTCGGCAAAGACAAGAAGGGCCAAAAGGCCTGTTTCTGAGCTGTAATTTTCTATGGTTCTATGGTAATAGATTATTTCACTGACCAGTAGAATCAATAACCACATCTGCAGTATTGGGACTATATCTGGAATTCTGGTCTCCTTATTTATGATGTAAATGTATTAGAAGCAGTTCAGAGAAGTTTTACTAAAGTAGTATCAGGAATGGGTGGGTTGTCTTATGAGGAAATGTTGGACAGGTTAGAATTTAGAACAATAAGTGACTTGATCAAAACCTTTAAAAATCTCTGTATTGACAAGAGTGGATATGGAAAGGATGTTTCCTCTTGTCAAACAATCTAGTACTAGGGACCACAATTTAAAAATAAGGGGTCATTTATTTAAAATAGAGACAAGGAATTTTTTCTCTGAGGGTTGGGAGTCTCTGGAAGTAGGGGTAGGTAGGAATGTAAAGTTGAGGTTACAATCAGGTCAGCTACGATCTTACCGAATGGCGAAGCAGGCCTGAGGGGCCAAATGGCCTACCCTTGTTCCTAATTCTTCCATTCGTATGCAAAGGCCAAGTTTAACAAACACAGAAACAGTAAAAGGGGAGCTTAGAAAAATACTTTATGAAAAAGAGGGTGGTCAAAATTCTCTGCTGTAAATGATTGTTGAAAGAGTATAGAAAAGATTAGTTAGTTGGCTGATAAAGAATACTAGATAGCATGGAGAGCAAGTAGGATAGTGAGATTAGATTGGGTTGTTCATTTAGAAAGAAGCACTTTGGTGCAGATTTGATGGGTTGGACAGCCACTGTTCTGAAATATTATATGATTTTATATCTGGAAATAAGTGACAAATAGCAATACCTGTTGCGCTTTAATTCAATTTAGACCCACTACCTCGCTACCACTTAAAGGCTCAAAACTATCCATTTAACTAAATGGCAACTTGGATTATAAAGTAAAATAAAACTGTTTTTGAGAATCAGGTTTGTAGCAGATAAGCACCAACATGCTTGGAAATAGGACACTTCTGCATTGTAGCCATCCTGCATTTCATAGAATCCCTACAGTGCAGGAGGCCGCCATTGAGCCAGCACCGACAGTAATCCCACCCAAGCCCTATCCCTGTTTCCCCATGTATTTACCCTTCTAATCCCCCTGAGACTAAGGGGCAATTTAGTATGGCCAATCAACTTAAACTGCACATCTTTGGACGGTGGGAGGAGACCGGAGCACCCAGAGGAAACCCATATAAACACCAGGAGAATGGGCAAACTCCACACAAACAGTGACTCAAGGTCAGAATTGAACCCGGGTCCCTGGTGCTGTGAAGCAGCAGTGTTAACCACTGTGCTGTCTAGGTATCAGGTATTCCCATACAACACATTTAGATTCAGAACAAGCTACCTCCACAACATCCCATAAACGTGACCAATTCAGAAGTACAGAGTAGAAATCCAACATCACAATAGCACCTCTTACTACACCAGTTTGAAGTTCCTATAATTGCTAAATGGGATTGTTGATTTAGTATCAAATTACAGGTCGGCCCTTGTGCTGTGGGCCCAAGATTGGTAGGAACTGAACGGAGACCAACCACACGATTCACATAGGACAATTATACCCCACCTAGCAGATATAGAAGGCTTTAATTCATAAACCTGTGATTTGAATTCAGGCCACTGAGATAAAGAGGCAGCATCTAATCTACTGTATAACTTGTACATTCAATTAATGCTTGTTCCTCTAACTAAAGTGACACTGCATGAGGTTTCAGAAGCAAAGATGCATAAATTATTTACTGGCAATGACTAGTGGTTTAAATATAAAAACCTGCAATTGCAGAAAACATTACAACAGGAATTTTGCTGTACTTTGTTCGGAGTCATGATGGATAAAAGTTACGGTTGTATCATTTTAAAAAGAGAAAATGCTGAAAATACTCAGCAGGTCTGGAAGCATAAGCGGAGAGTTAAAAAATAGTTAACTCTTAAGGTTTGATGATCTTTCATCAGAACTGGGAAAGGTTAGAAATGTAATAGGTTTTCAGCAATGAAAGGGAGGGGGGAAACAAAAGGGAAGGCCAATGGGTCAAGAAACAAAAGATGGCAGGATTGTAAATAGCTGCCAAAAGCAGAGGGAAAAAGAGAAACAAGAGGAAAACAACCAAATTCAGAAAAAAGGGAAACAAACGGGGTAGAGATAACATGGTTATAGCCTTGCATCCTGAACACTTCAGTAATTTAATTTCTCCTGCCCTCCACCCTACTAGAAACCTTCCCTTTTGATTCCCCCCACCATCCCTGCTTTCACTTGCCCAAAATCTGACTTTTTAAAAACTTTTCCAAGTTCTGAGGGTGGTGGGCGAGTGGAATCGGCTGCCGTCAGTGGTGGTGGAGGCAAACTCAATAGGGACTTTTAAGAGACTCCGGGATGAGTACATGGGACTTAATAGGATGGAGGGTTATAGGTAGGCCTAGAAGGTAGGGATATGTTCGGCACAACTTGTGGGGCCGAAGGGCCTGTTTGTGCTGTAGTTTTTCTATGTTTCTGACTGAAGATCATAGATCTGAAGCATTAACTTAGTTTCTCTCCTTAAGAGATGCTGCCAGACCTACTGAGTATATTCGGCATTTTCTGTTTTTATTTTTGATTTCCAATATCTGCAATATCTCACTTTTGTAGCTCAACTTTTTGCCTTGTTGTTTGTGAATGATAACAGACTCTGATCTCACGAATGCCTGAAGGGTGAGGAAGGACCATAGCACTGCTTTAACTCCGATTTCAGGAGGCCCGATGCCCAAAGATTTGGCTCCTAGCCTTCCTGCTGTTAAACCTGGCCCATTTATTCTGGCAGCTGACCCATGGACTAGAGATTTTTGTGGGTGTAGAAGCTTGGCTCCAGGATCAGGGAGCTGGCTTATGGATATTGGTCTCCTGGAATCTAAACTTAATACTAGTATACAAGCAGCTTATGTGTTGTCACGGTTGAAAAGCATATGACAATCCCAAGGCCAAAAGCGTTTTGCTTATTGCATTTCAGATCTTTCAACACAGCAATTTAATAAAGTCAGTGCTCCACCTGATCCATTTCAAAAATAGAAAAATTGAGTTGACCACGGTCAAAGTTAATTTCATCATAACTTACAGGAAATGGGCAATACACAACAGAAAAATAAAGTAGTCAAAATATCAGGTACAGGGCATAGGCCCAAAATAATTTCAACTGCTTTGCCTCAGGCAGGGAATGATCAATATTATGATGGAGGACTCAAAATAAGCAGGGAACATTAATAAATCTGCTTACCTGGTCTGGAGGTATGTAGTCATTTTGCTTGACTATGTCAATCCTGTCTAGAAAGCTGTAAAAAACAAAACAAATAAATACACTTTTAACAAAACATGTCAATTTGGTGAAGGGAGGATAGGTAGCTAAAGGCCCACATTTGAATAATTTACCCTGCAACAAATAGTTTTAAAAATCTTGATTAACTCCAGTTGAGAAGAATGAAATGCCCTGTTTCCCTCACTTTCATTATTTTTGTTAATTATTCTTGGAATCTTACTTGTGTTGCAGAAAGAATTATGTCATAACTTTCAAACTGGGGCCTCTGTACCCTGGGATGAGGGGTTTACAAGGGTATCCCAGGGGTCTGAGAGGTCATCAGATTTCTGTATCAGACTTACTGATAAATTACTTCTGCTGCTGATATTAAAGTACATTTTCTACTGCTTTGTTTGGATAGCTGATGCTGTTGTTCAGGTAAAAATGATGTATGGGAGAAAATCAATAAGGCAAACTTAGAACATGACATACAGACTAATTTTAAATACAGGTTGAGTATACTTTATCTGAAACACGGGGCCGATTGCATTTTGGATTTCAGATAATTTCAGTTTTTGGATACTGCACATAAACTTACCTTACAATAGCTATAAGTCTAAAGTAAATAAAATTGCTAGAAAGGAGAAATTATTCATGGAATAATACAGGGCATCTGCAACAAGTTACTTTTTGAGATGTTCACCATAGAATTTGCACAGTAAACAGCACGGACAAACAACTAGACTTCCCCCACTAAAGGTCATTGAGTTATAAAAAGTGCAGTTTTTGGACATTCAGATAAAGGATACGTGAGGATACTTGACCTGTAGTTTTATATACTTATGTTTTCTAAGTATCTGGCATTTGATATTTGCTGCAAAAGTAGCAGAAGTAAGACAAATATAAACTTACTGAAATTTGTTAACATTCACATGTACTTGTGTAAGCCTTTGTGCATGCTCTTAACTTCTGAGAAGTCACGTGCTTGGTCTAGCCTGTTTTTACTGTGTTACTCAGGTCCAGGTAACTGGATGCTATCCGTTTCTGTCAATGCTATTCAAGCACAGAGGTCCTGTTCTTTTCCATAACTGGTCACCACTAATCCTATTCTATAAAGTGTGCAAGGTTTTCAGCTAAATGGTTGTACAATGTCACTTTTGCACTTTGCCAGGGCTGTTAGGGAGGGCTTAAACTAATTTGGCAGGAGGATTAGAACCAGGATGTAGCAGCAGGAAGGATAAATAAGGTAAAAGAGAGATTTGGAAATGCAGATAATATTACAGTAAGAAATAGTAAGGTATTAGGTGAGGTCAGTCTAAGTAGAAATACAGTAAGGTCTAAATTCAATTTACAATGTTTTTATGTAAGTACATGAAGTGTGGTAAATAAGGCTGGTGAGCTACAGCTGCAGGTAGCCACAGCTGCAGGTAGCCACACGGGATGATGACGTTGTGGATATAGCAGAGGCCACCAGGCTCAAAATATTCCTGGATACAAGGTGTTCAGGAAAACAATGGAAGGGAAGAAAGCAGAGAAGGGAGGGTGGTGGCTGTCAGGTTTGAGGAGAATATTATAGCATTGGAGAGAGGATTTCCTAGACAGATCAATGCCTTATTGGTTAATGAGTTAAGAAATAACTAAAGAACAATCCTATACTGGTGTATTCTATAGTAAGGAGCCTAACAACACCAGGTTAAAGTCCAACAGGTTTATTTGGTAGCAAACGTCACTAGCTTTCGGAGCGTTGCTCCTTCGCCAGGTGAGTGGGAACTCCCAAGAAATGTTTCCATAGTTCCTTGGCATGTTTTAATATACAAATTATTTCCAAAACTGGAAAGGATCTCCCAAAATGCTTAAAAGCAAAGTCTTCAGCTTTTCAGACCAGGAAGGTCCCAAACTCAGTTGATATTAGTAAGGACACTATGACTGCCACAATTGTTAATCAATGAACTGAGAAAGGTTTGTACACGTATGTTGGACAGTATCCAGTTTGGTCACTAAGCTTTCCATGATTGGTAATCCTTCCCCTCAGCACATACTGACATGATTCACAAGATTGGAAATATGAGGGGACATTCGCAAAAACACCTGTTGAGTTGCAACTACAGCAGATGCCAAATCTTTTCCTAGGGGGAAAAAAAAACAGAACCCTTTCAGAGACCATATAATTGACTGCTTAATTTACTTATATCTTCAGTTTGAGTGACCTCCCTAGTATTTTAACCCATAACTCTATTATCCACAGAATGGAGATTTTTGGTTTTCTTCTGCTGGTATTAAAATCTTTTACCAGAGTGAACAATTTGATCTGATTAACTTGAGCAATTCCCCGTGCAATTTTGGATAGTTTCAACACTGCTTTTCCCCTCAAGGCTATCATCCTGATCCCGGGTTTGTTTAGAGCACTCTAATTTTCCAAATTAAACAAGTATTTCCTTCAAATACTAAAATTCTCTGTGAAGGTGGCAATAAGAGTGGATATCCAGTTTTCAAAGAGAAAGACAGGGTAGCGCTTCCAAAACAATGTCACTCTAAATTGGGGTGCGAACAAATTGGTCTCATTATGAAGGTGAGCAAACACATACAATGAACACAAATTATACAAAACACTAAATTCAACATTAAACTTTCAATTACTAAAAACTGTTTAAAATATTCTGTGTCTTGCCCTGGGTTTAGGGGTGTGCGAGTGGGAGGGCTACCATAGAGACATGGAGTGTTCTGGGGAAGGCAGAAAAAGGTTATGTGGTTGGAGGAGGAAACAGAGATGTAGGCTTTGGCACATTAAGGGATTTAAATATCTGAGTCTGAATTTTCATTTTGAGGCATTGGAGAGCCAAGACAACATGGACAACAATAGGTGGGTGGGACTTGGCATGGGATAGGAGTACTGGATAAATTGAAGCCATGATGTAGAATTGCCAGCATTGGACTGGGGTAAACATAGTAAGTAGTCTCACAACACCAGGTTGAAGTCCAACAGGTTTATTGGTTAGGTTGATTGGCCATGCTAAAATTGCCCCTTAGTGTCCTGAGATGCATAGGTTAGAGGGATTAGCGGGTAAATATGTAGGGATATGGGGGTAAGGCCTGGGTGGGATTGTGGTTGGTGCAGACTCGATGGGCCCAATGGCCTCTTTCTGCACTGTAGGGTTTCTATGATTCGGTAGCATGAGCTTTTGGAGCGTTGCCCTTTCATCAGGTGAATCTCCGAAAGCTCATGCTACCAAATAAACCTGTTGGACTTTAACCTGGTGTTGAGAGACTACTTACTGTGGATAAATTGAAGTTGAGAGAGTGGAGGATGGAAGGCAGGCCAAGAGAACATTGGGATGGTAGAGTCCGGAGATAACACAGGTGTAGATGTAAGTGAAGACAAGGAAGGAGATGGGCAATGTTAGTGAGGGGGAAGAAGGCAGTCTCTATGATGGAAGATGATACAGGGTGGCAAACACAGCTCAGGAGTAGAGAGAGTCCAGAGTCTGATTTAGGGGTCGTCAGGCAGGAGATTTCAGGAAGAAATAAGTTGGCATCACCATAGAGCCAAGTTTCTGTCGAAGCTATGATGTCAATGTCATCCATAATACGGTCATGGAAAACAAGGACATGTTTCTCATGTAACTGGACATGCAGTAAACTGCAGAGGGAGGGAGGTGATTGGTGATCTGCTGGCACAGTTCCAATGTAAGTAGGGTGAAAAGGGTAGAAAATAAATTGATGAGATTTGTTCCCAACAGGCAGGCTGAGGAAGGCCTCAGCAAGAGAGGAATTGGAGGTAATCGGGGGCTTATTCTCAAAGGTGGCAGCGACAGGAGCCTCAATGTTGTTCAGAAAATGCCGAGAGCAGAGAGGGCAACTGTGAACTTTATCGTGGATAACAGATGGCGGCAGGAGAATTGGAGTTCTGAGGAGTATTGATGGACTGGATCAGCAATTATAGGACACAAAGGATTGCAGAGGGGAGGAATGAGAGGTGGCTGACAGGGAGAGGTGGCAAGAGAAGACGACCATAAGACGAACCAAGAAAAAAATGGCAGAGATTGAAGGCATGGCCTTGGAGCTGGAGGACAGGCAAAAACATGCATGTAAATGGCCACACTGAGAATTCAGGTTACAGAAGTATGGTAGACATGGTAGAAACCTGTTCTGGGCATGAAGAGGATAGGGAGAAGATATGAGAGAGTCCAAGGTTAACTTTTAGATAGAGTGAAGTCAGTTTGAAGATTACTAACCCAATGTCTTGCTTCAGTTGCAAGAAACAGTTGCGAAGGATGACAGAGAATCCAGGAGCTCCTCAAGGGATAAGAGCCACAATGTACATATTGCTAGAGATTGTCCAGTGGAAAGAGGGTCAAGGAAGAGTTGGCCATGTGCCAGAGGTTGTTACTGCCATTACCCTCAATTTTAAGTTAGAACATAGAACATAGAACAGTACAGCACAGAACAGGCCCTTTGGCCCACGATGTTGTGCCGACCTTCATCTGAAACCAAGATCAAGCTATCCCACTCCCTACCATCCTGGTGTGCTCCATGTGCCTATCCAATAACCGCTTAAATGTTCCTAAAGTGTCTGACTCCACTATCACTGCAGGCAGTCCATTCCACACCCCAACCACTCTCTGCGTGAAGAACCTACCTCTGATATCCTTCCTATATCTCCCACCATGAACCCTATAGTTATGCCCCCTCGTAATAGCTCCATCCACCCGAGGAAATAGTCTTTGAACGTTCACTCGATCTATCCCCTTCATCATTTTATAAACCTCTATTAAGTCTCCCCTCAATCTCCTCCGCTCCAGAGAGAACAGCCCCAGCTCCCTCAACCTTTCCTCATAAGACCGACACTCCAAACCAGGCAGCATCCGGGTAAATCTCCTCTGCACTCTTTCCAGCGCTTCCACATCCTTCTTATAGTGAGGTGACCAGAACTGCACGCAATATTCCAAATGCGGTCTCACCAAGGTCCTGTACAGTTGCAGCATAACCCCACGGCTCTTAAACTCCAACCCCCTGTTAATAAAAGCTAACACACTATATGCCTTCTTCACAGCTCTATCCACTTGAGTGGCAACCTTTAGAGATCTGTGGATATGGACCCCAAGATCTCTCTGTTCCTCCACAGTCTTCAGAACCCTACCTTTGACCCTGTAATCCACATTTAAATTAGTCCTACCAAAATGAATCACCTCACATTTATCAGGGTTAAACTCCATTTGCCATTTTTCAGCCCAGCTTTGCATCCTATCTATGTCTCTTTGCAGCCTACAACAGCCCTCCACCTCATCCACTACTCCACCAATCTTGGTGTCATCAGCAAATTTACTGATCCACCCTTCAGCCCCCTCCTCTAAGTCATTAATAAAAATCACAAAGAGCAGAGGACCAAGCACCGATCCCTGCGGCACTCCGCTAGCAACCTGCCTCCAGTCCGAAAATTTTCCATCCACCACCACCCTCTGTCTTCGATCAGACAGCCAGTTACCTATCCAATCGGCCAACTTTCCCTCTATCCCACACCTCCTTACTTTCATCATAAGCCGACCATGGGGGACCTTATCAAACCTTACTAAAATCCATGTATATGACATCAACCGCCCTACCTTCATCAACACACCTAGTTACCTCCTCAAAAAATTCTATCAAATTTGTGAGGCACGATTTGCCCTTCACAAATCCGTGCTGACTATCCCGCATTTTTACAGCATTATTTTTTTTTCTTATTAAAATTGCAATCAGGTAGCAGCAATGTGTCCTCAGACTAGTGAAGGATATCAGTGACAGCCAGAACCTTGGAATAAAAATATGAAGGATAATTTTAAAGTATTTGCAAATTAAGGGTTGCATTACATTAGCTCGTGATTATTTCATCTATTATGAGGATTCAAAAATTAAGTGCATTGGAAAAGAATTTTACAAAATCTGTTGAGATGCTAAAACAAATTATCTGTGTCTGTTACAGTTGTGACCTTGGCCTAACTCCTGATTTACTTCCACTGCAACTGTGTTCCATTTTCTCTCAAATCCTAACACCAATAGTTAATGTACAGATTTACATTTTTATTGAGCTCCTAACAATCATTTCTAAGCTTTGCATTCTCCCCAAATGATCCAGAGTACCTCTGTGCTACCTTGCTGCCCCTATTCTCTATTGTGTTGGTTGATTATAGTTCTTGCGGGCTGGATTTGGCTCTTGGGGTTTCTCAGGTTTAACACTGAGGTAAGTTTGCTGCCTTAATAATGATTTTCAGAGTTATCCACAAATATGGGAGAAGCTCCGAGAACAGATTTGTCCAATCCACTGTGCCAGTCAAACTTAAACTGGCAAAACCCATGAATAGAAAACAAGTCATTGCACCTAAGGCTCAAGGGTTGTTGTTCATAGATAGGTTCTGTATAGCCATAGTCAGCAATATTTATGTTTAGTCATCAACATCTGCACCCTTATTTTGTGTAAATATCAAACACATGTTTTATTACACTAAGTATTTGGACTCTGGTTTAAATCTGCTACGATGTTAACAACAACTAGCGTTTTTAAAAACAACTAGCATTTTTTTTAAAAACAGGCCATCTGGCCCAATAGGTCAATCTGCTGATATGTCCCATACGGTTCTCCTCATGCTTCACTTCATCTCATGATATCTGTGTATCTTCATATTCCTTTCTCCCTCACGTATTTATCTAGCTTTCCCTTCAACACAACCTACGTCAATGGCTACATGTATTGGTTAAGGGGGGGGGGGGGGAATGCAGTGCGGTTCCATTTTACAAACAGATCATGTCCCTTTAAAATAATGCAATCTTGCTGAGCACATCACAATTGGAACCTTTTAATGACACTTCTTGAGCTGCAAAATCATAAACTATCCAGTAGAGGGCAAGATGTACATGCTTCTTTTAAAAAATAAATTCAATCACTTTTCCACCCTTCAGAGGCGTGGTTTGGCAATGCTAGACATGACAAATGCACGCTGCACTGTCCCATGTAAGCCAAGAAATGGAGAAATTATATTGCTAGGCATTTAAATCATGTAACATTATTAAATTACGAAATAACCTGGTTGGTAAATCCTAAGCAAAGACTACATAGCCTGAAGAGTAGTTGTAGTTGTAATATCACTACTGCACTGTGAAATCTAACAAACTGCTAATTTTATTCCGAGAGAGAGTTTCTAGCCAAGGTAGTTTTAGCAGCACCCAACTGTTTACAATTCCAGGAAAATAGACAATTCTGATTGACACAGTTCACTTCAAATGAGATTATGTTGAGGTACAGTAATGTGCTTCTGTAATGTTGCTCATTATGATTGTGATGTTATGGGGAAGCAGTGACATAGTGGCCATGTCAATGGGCTAGAAATCCAGAGGCCCAGGTTAATGCTGTAGTGACACAGGACAGCAGGTGATGGAATTTAAATTCAATTATTAAATTTGTAATTAAAAATACCAGTCTCAGTAATGATGACCATGAAAACCATTGATAATCACAACTGATTGTTGTAAAAACCCATCAAGTTCACCAATGTACTTTGGGGAAGGAAACCTGCCTACATATGACTCCAGACGCACAACAATATGGGTGACTCTCAAGTGCACTCTCAAATGACCTAGCAGGTCAGTCAGTTGTATCAAATCGCTACAACGTCTAAAAGGAATGAAACTGGATGGACCACTGGGCATCAACTTAGGCACAGAAAAGACAATGGCATACCCAGTCCTGTCCACCCTGCAAAGTTCTCCACACTTGCAACACCTGGGGGCTTGTGCAAAAATCGGGTGACCTATCCACAGACAAATCAAAGAACAGCCTGTCATTGTCATAATCACAGAATCATACCAGACAACACCATCACCAGAGGTGGCGACAGTCATATACAGTCATCGAGAATCACCTTGGGAGTTGTCAACATCAACTCTGGACCCATGAAGTCTCAGGGCATCAGGTCAAGCAAAAGGCAAGGAAATCTCCTGCTGGTTCGCATCAAGCATCTCCCTTTAGTTGATGGATCAATAATTCTTCATGTTGAACATCACTTGGAGGAAGCACGGAGGAAAGCAAGAGTGGTTCGGTAGCACCACAAAAGACCAGGCTGGTTGAATCTTAAAGGACATAGCTGCTAGACTGGGTTTGCAACAGATGATGACAGAAACAATAAGAGGAAAAACCTACTTGACCTCATCCTCACCAACCTACCTGTCACAGAATGTATCTATGGCAGTATTGGTACGAGTGACCAGCTCGGAGTCCTTGCGGTGAAGTTCCATCTTCACATTGAGTATACTCGCCATCATACCAGCCATGCTAAAATGGGATAGATTTCGAACAGATCTAGTAACTCGGGCATCCACGAGGAACAGTGGGCCTTTAACAACAGCAGAATTGTATACAACCATTGTCTTTAACCTCATGGCCCTCTTTATCCCCCACTGTACCATTACCATCAAGCCAGGGAATCAATCTGGTTCAGGTGTGCAGGAAGGCGTGCCAGGAGACAGCAACAGGCTTACCTAAAAACGAGCTGTCAACCTAGTGAAGTTATGATACAGAATTACTTCTGTGCCAAACAATGGCAGCAACGTGTGATAAACAGAGCTAAATGATCCCACAACCAACAGATTAGATCTAATTGCTGCAGTTCTGCCACATCCAGTCATCAATGGTGGTAGATAATTAAACATCCAACTGGAGGAGGGAGCACCTCAAATATCCCCATCTTTAACGATGGGTAAACTGCATCAGTGTGAAAAGCAAGGCTGAAGCATTTGCAGCAATCTTCAGCCAGAAGTGGATAATCCATCTTGGTCTCCTCCTTTGGTCCCCAAGATCACAAATATCAGTCTTTAGCCAATTCACTTTGCTCCACGTGATATCAAGAAATGGCTGAAGGCACTGGATGCTGCAGAGTATGGGCCCCGACAGCATTCCAGCAATAGTACTGAACACTTGTGCTCCACAACAAGCCATGCCCCGAGCGAGCTACAACACTGGCATCTACAGAGCAATGTGAAAAATTAACTAAGTATGCTTGATCCATAAAAAAACGGAACAGTTTCAAGTACTGTTCCAGTCTACTCTTCATCATCAGCAAAGTGATGGAAGGTGTCTTCAACAGTGCTATTAAGTGGCCCTTACTCAGCAATGAATTTTTCACTGATCCTTAGTTTGTGTTCCACTAGAACCACTCAGCTCCTGACCTCACTGCAGCCTTGGTCCAAACATGAAACAAAATAACTGAACTCAAGAGAGGAAGTGAAAGCCAACAGTGCACAGGCTTCCGTTCCAGCTCTTACAGAGGAGATGCAAGAGTACACTGAGCACCGTCCACTGTGGTAGAGAGTTTTATTGGGGCTGCAATTGGAGTTATTCTGGGACACTATTGTGCACATGTTTTTGTGTTTCAAGAATTGCATTATCTATTCATTATTTACCCATTCACTAGCAATAAGTAAACACTTTAATGTGGTGGGGCAAAAGCAATGGGTGGAAAAGATTGAGTGTAAAAGAGCACTGGATACAAAAAGAAATAAATGCAAGTACATGACGAAATTATTAATTTATCGTAATTCTTGCATTAATCTGTCATTGGGTCACTATTTGCTTCACATAACTTATTTTTTTACTGAATCATTCTGGCTGTATAGTTTGTATAGCCCACATATAAAATACCTGACTCCAGAATTCTATTATAAAGAAACAATGGGTGGGATTCTCCGCTGTCATCCTTGACAGGACCCGTTACAAGCAAGAACGGAAAATTTGGTGTTGAGCCAAAACTCTTTCAGCAGCACCAGAAAATCCCAGTATGAACGAGGACAGAAAATTTTGGCCAACATATGGTTAAACAACACTTCTCAGTCAAAAATATAATAGAATTTATTGACCAAACATGTTTCTTCTACAAGGTAATCAAGGGACAGTGCAAGTGATATTAGGAAATTTGCTTTTAGCACTGAAGAACTTTTGAAAGACATCAAAAGTTTTAAGTTTAAATGCATGGTTCAAACTGATAGTAGAGGTGATGGGGATACAGTGGGCTAGTCACGACTTTTTCTAGGCTGGGAGTCGTCAATAGTAAAGTGGTTATAGTATTGGGCTAACAACCCAATCGTTCAGCACTCAAGTCCTATTCTAACAGTTTGTAAAACCTGAAATCAATAAATGTAGTAATTTTTGGCACCAGAAACAACTGAATTGTAAAATGACACAAAATAGCCTTCAAAAAATAATCGGTTACCTCTAAGGTTAATGCACTTTGAAATAGTTTCAGTAAGCTATTTAGTTATGGCAAAGGGAAATAAAACTGCTTCATTGTCATGTCACAACCAAAAAGACGGTAATTCCAGGTTACTCACAATGATCATCTTCCGATGCCTTGACAGCATCATCCCTACAGCAGAAACAAATTGACAATCAAACCTCAAGTGAAGGGATGTAAACCATTTCTCTTGGCAGGGTCATGGCACAAAACTATTCTATTTTTGACACTGACTGAGAACCTGAGATTGGACGATATAGTAATAATTTTCCTGGCACCTAGTCTGGGATTACTTGATGCAGAATGCCCAAAACTGAAAATGTCCACTCCAAAACATTTTCATTTTAGTGTATATGAAAGAAAACGATTAAATATTACAAGATTTTCTCATATTTGATCCAATAAAATATTCCAAAAGGTCACTGAACAGGAGGTAATATTTTCATCAGTTAGATTACGTACAATTGTAATTTCTGTGCCTGTGATGCCCTCTAAGAATTAGATTTTTTTCTTCTAATTCGGTATAAAAACAGACAGTGTCATATATATTAAACATGTGGAGATGCTGGCATTGGACTAGGGTGGGCACCTGATGAAGGAACAGCGCTTCGAAAGCTTGTGATTCCAAATAAACCTGCTGGACTTTAACCTGGTGTTGTAAGACTTCTAAATTTATATTAAAGCCTCAAGTATTGAACTGCAAAGGAAACAACTTTAGGTTCTTGTACTTTATTTTGAAAGTTTAATTTATTTCCTGTATGATTTAACTCTTATGGATCCTACTGCAGCCAAGAGACTATTCATGGCAAGCCTTGGTAACTTGGTTGACAAGCAACTGCATGAGGGGACATAGCTTGAATTGGGCACTGAGAATTGGTTGTTTCTGTAGTGAAGCACTCAATATCGGCTTGCTGCCTTCCCAATGGCACTGTAAAGAACTGAACTGAGAATACTTGCAGACAGTGAGGTAAATGGCACAACAGGCTCAAAGGACTGAATGGCCAGTTCCTACATTCCCTGTCGAGCTATGGCCTTAATATCATTAATTCATTGGATAAAGGCGATATAGAATAGTAACATAGATTCCTTGTATAAGCATCAAGCTCCACAAGTGAAAAAAAAACTTCTACGACAGATGAAGGATTCAACAGCCCAAATATCACTTTTTTTCAGATAAACAAGTTTGTCCTTTGTTTCCTACATGCTGTAAGATGTAGGAGAAGTAGGTCACTTGGCCTGTTGAGTCTGTTCTGCCATTCAATGAGATCATGACTTATCTGATAATTTGTTACCTGTTCCCAGGCCTCTAACACTGTGATTTCAAACCTGTATATGTACCTCACATAAAAATTAGCTTCATCAAAGTACAGCCTTTTCCCCAATGCAGCTGAGCAACTCAATGAAGCATGTGGTCTATCCACAGCATTGAATGCTTATGATCAATGTCCCAATTATTTGCCTATTGCTTTGCAATAAGATCTGTTTCAAACATACAAGCATCTTTCAGAAACAGGCTGCCACAATTTTCCCATGCCTGCGATACATATTCAGATGATAAACAATCTCATGCGGCTCTTTTTTGATCAGACGTTATTCTGTATTTTGAGAATGGCAGGAAGGAAAAGAGTTTATTTTTCCTGCTGCAAATTAAGAATTGGTTTACGATTGGGAACAAAATTAAGTCACATTAATTCCATAAAGATCATTCCAAGTGCTTAGCATTCTCAACTCATTCCGAATACAAAGTTTAGAGATCACAGTCTCATAGCAATTATAGCAGATCTATGCAAAAGTTAATACCTCATAAATGTGCTATATTCCATTGCATAAAAAATGAATGTGGAAATTACCCAATGTCAGCATTGGGTAGGCTCAAAACTTCAATAACACAACAACCACTTCACTGCAATGTCCACGGCAGGAACTGACTATGCAAGAAATAAAATTTAATGAAAAATGTTTTTTAAAATAATAACTTATTTCTTCTGAACACTTAAATTAAAACAAAATATTGAAGAACCAAGAGTACAGCCATTGTCACTTTACACTGGCACAGAATTTGTGGCCAGTCGTGAAGCAGAGAAGTTTACCACTGACTTTAAAGAAAGTTGGCCACAAAGACCTGTGCTTTTCCCCTGTCCTGGTGGCAGTTTGAATCTGGTGCCAAATCAAAGGTTTATCTTGGCTTGCAGCAGCAATGATGTAAGCATGCAGATAAGGAACCAATCACAATGAAGAATCCATGGAAAGCAAACCAAGTAGTTAAAAACGATCAAGATATTCAGTTCAAATTTAAATGTTCAAATAGTGAAATAAATGACTATATATGAATTGAAATAGAAACTAAAGTCAAGGTAAGCAAACTTAAAGATTTTTTAGAAATTTGAATCTTTATGGGGACATTTGACATTCACAAATATATTAGTTTTTTGAGGCCAGTAAGGGTATTTTGGGGTAATTATGAAGTTAGCATGCCATTAACAGTCCAGTTATATTCAATAAGGTGCAACTTTATCAGTAATTTTTACAATGAAACTATAAATACAGTTTCTATATTCACAATATAGAAGTGGAAGTTTTCATCAAATCGTACTCAACCAGCCTCCCATCCATTGAGTCTGTCTACACTTCCTGCTGCCTCGGCAAAGCAGTCAGCGTAATTAAGGAACCCATACACCCCGGACATTCGCTCTTCCACCTTCTTCCGTCAGGAAAAAAGATACAAACGTCTGAGGTCACGTACCAACCGACTCAAGAACAGCTTCTTCCCTGCTGCTGTCAGACCTTTGAATGGACTTACCTTGCGTTAAGTTGATCTTTCTCTACACCCTAGCTATGACTGTAACATTACATTCTGCACTCTCTCGTTTCCTTCTCTATGAACGGTGTGCTTTGTCTGTATAGCGCGCAAGAAACAATACTTTTCACTGTATGCTAATACACATGACAATAATAAATCAAATCAAAAATAAAAATCCTTTACAGCACATCCCATGGAAGAGTGCAGACTCTCTGACAGCAATATCTGGATTTCCACATTACTCCATGCATGTGAAACCTCCTGAAGTTGCTGTCAGTTCTGTTTTACTCCAGATAGTCAGTTAGTGAAGAAATAATCCAAACCAGTCTTTACTTTGGAGTGAAACTTTATTCTAAACATTCTTCCCCCCCACCTTCCTTTGGGAATAGAGGGGGAGGTGGTGGAAGGATTTCTAGGCTGATTACCAGACCATTGAAGCAGGTCATAAATGCTGTTTCTGTGGCTAAGTCCTGGCATGGGACTTTGGTCCAGAGGTAGGTACACTACTACTGTGCCAAAGCACCTCACATAGGAAATGTTACAGGTACATATTCTTGACTCCACTCAACTTGTGTTAGTAGCGTCTCTTCTTATGTGCTTAAGTAACCATCCAATCAATGCCCTCCACCTGTCCATACTCAATTTCAATTTATATAGTTAAGAAGTAATGTAATGACAGTGAATGTTTACAGTTTACTACCCCATTAATACTCTCTGAAGTGATCCCCAAAAATACTGAAAGACTCCTCAGGTGTGACTGAGTCAAAACTGGATCAAGAATTAGCACTATCTCCAATTAGGGACCATGGTTATACTGAGATCCTGCAGATAGAAGATTTCAAAGCTACTGAACAACTGCATAATTGTTCTCTCAAGCCTAGAAATTGGTGTATGAAGTAATTCTAAGCAATTTTCTCCGCAGCCCTTTTGGAATCAGTTGACTCTGGTGCAACATGATTCCATAAGTGTCTCAGCCAAGTGTGCATTTATTCATGTGAGCACTGACAGCAAGTGTGAACAGGCTGTTCGCTCGCAGGAGGAAAATTCATAGCATGGCATAACTCCTTCCTCACCAGATATTCGCATGGACAATTCTATACGTTGCTGGGACCTTAGTGTGTTTCACAAACAGCATTAAACATTGAGGACTTGGATTTAATTTTATTCTAATCAGAAATATTCACAAACCATCCTCATTCAGCACTAACTACAAGAGTCTGGTCACTACAATCGATAAAGCCACCCTTCTTCTTATCCACACTTCACATGTAGCTTTATAGATGCTGCCACTGGAAGGGGGACACTAAGGAGTCATCTTATGCTGCCTATTCAACATTACACACCACCTGAGAACCACCAAGTGAGAATACATTTCTGGGCTCGGAGTTGCAATTTGAGCAGGTGCAGTGGGAGTTGTTTTGTCATAGGAAGTAGATAATTGACCAATGGTGGCATACTCAGTTGACTAGAAACCCAAGATCCAACCCCATATGTATTCTTTGCATTAATTGGCTTTCCTTCATATCCCCTCTGACAAGGAACAATATAATTACATCTTAATTCTCACCATGCCTCTTTGTTTTAGCTGCAGAGTCCCTAACTGCAAGCACAACTCAGCTCTGATATCTGAATAAAGACTGGAGAAGCAGTGAATAGTATAACTGCATGCTATTGTGGGTCTTCATTAGGCAATTATATAAACAGCTGGAACAGTATACCCTATTCGGGAAACAAATCCTATACTCACCTGATGAAGTCCAGGACCGCCCGCATGCAATCCTCCAACACAGCTTGTTCCTCAAATATGGCCAGAAGTCCAGAAACACTCAACACTTGCCACCGAGAAGGAAGTCCTCTTGAAAATGTGGTCCTTTTCGCTCATCTGACATAATTAATGTGGAATTGCCAGCGTTGGACTGGGGTAGGCACATTAAATAGTCTCACAACACCAGGTTAAAGTCCAACAGGTTTATTTGGTAGCACGAGCTTTCGGAGCGCTGCTCCTTCATCAGGTGAGCGCAGGATTTGTTTCACAAACAGGGCATATATAGACACAAACTCAATTACAAGATAATGGTTGGAATGAGAGTCTTAACAGGTAATCAAGTTTTTACAGGTGCAGACAATGAGTGTGGAGAGAGTTAAGCACAGCTTAAAGAGGTGTGAATTGTCTCCAACCAGGACAGTTAGCAAGATTTTTACAAGCCCAGGCAAGTTGCAAGGGTGAGAGATAGCGTGACATGAACCCAAGATCCAGGTTGAGGCCGTCCTCATGTGCGCGGAACTTGGCTATCAGTTTCTGCTTGGCAATTCTGCGTTGTCCTGTGTCTTGGAGGCTGCCTTGGAGAATGCTTACCCGAAGATCAGAGGCTGAATGCCCTTGACAGCTGAAGTGTTCCCCGACACGAAGGGAATACTCCTGCCTGGTGATTGTTGAGCAGTGTTCATTCATCCGTGGTCGTAGCGTCTGCATGGTCTTGCCAATGTACCATGCCTCGGGACATCCTTTCCTGCAGCGTATCAGGTAGACAATGTTGGCCGAATCGCAAGAGTATGTACCGTGTACCTGGTGGATGGTGTTCTCACGCGAGATGGCATCCATGTAGATGATCCGGCACGCCTTGCAGAGGTTGCTGTGGCAGGGCTGTGTGGTGTCGTGCTCACTGTTCTCCTGAAGGCTGGGTAGTTTGCTGCAGACAATGGTCTGTTTGAGGTTGCGCGGTTGTTTGAAGGCAAATAGTGGGGATGGCCTTGGCGAGATGTTCGTCTTCATCAATGACATGTTGAAGGCTCTGGAACAGATGCTATGACAACGGATGAATGGACACCGCTCGACAATCACCAGGCAGGTGTGTTCCCTTGATGTCGGGGAACACTTCAGCAGCCAAGGGCATTCAGCCTCTGATCTTCGGGTAAGCGTTCTCCAAGGCGGCCTCCAAGACACACGACAACGCAGAATCGCTGAGCAGAAACTGATAGCCAAGTACCGGACACACGAGGACAGCCTCAAATCGGGATCTCAGGTTCATGTCACACTATTTGTAACCCCGACGATTTGCCTGGGCTTGTAAAGTTTTACTAACTGTCCTGGCTTGAGACAATTCACAACTCTTTAACCTGTGCTTAACCCTCTCTCCACTCACATTGTCTGCACCTGTAAAGACTTCATTACCTGCTAAGACTAGCATTCCAACCATTATCTTGTAATTGAGTTTGTGTCTATATATGCCCTGTTTGTGAAACAAATCCTGCACTCACCTGATGAAAAAGCAGCATCCGAAAGCTCGTGCTACCAAATAAACCTGTTGGACTTTAACCTGGTGTTGTGAGACTACTTACTGACATAATTGGGCACTCCAACTAAGTTCCTTAACTTTGCACAAGACCAGGCAGCATAGTAAATCTAATATTACTTAGCACAGATAAACTACACTATCTGAAAATTAACTATTTCATCAAAAATCCAATCACAAGCTCCTCATTGGAACTGTAACTCTATTAGGAGAGAATTAGGAAACATAGGTTGGACTAGGAGATTACAGGGACTGGGAACGTCCGACATGTGGAGTTTTTTCAAGGAGCAGCTACTGCGAGTCTGTGATAGGTATGTCCCTGTCAGGCAAGGAGGAATTGGTAGGGCTAGGGAACCGTGGTGCACCAAAAAAGTTTCTTTGTTGGTTAAAAAGAAAAAGGAGGCTTATGTTCGGATGAGACGTGAGCACTCGGGTAGTGCACTAGAAAGCTTTAGATTGGCTAAGAGGGAGTTGAAGAGCGAGCTTAGAAGGGCTAAAAGGGGACATGAGAAGACTTTGGCGGATAGGGTTAAAGAGAATCCTAAGGCGTTCTATAGGTATGTCAAGAACAGAAGGTTGGTTAGGGCAAGTTTAGGGCCAGTTATAGATGGCAGAGGGAAGTTATGTGTGGAACCGGAGGAGATTGGTGAAGCATTGAACCAATATTTCTCTTCGGTGTTCACGCAAGGGGACATGAATATAGCTGAGGAGGACACTGGGTTGCAAGGGAGTAGAATAGACAGTATTACAGTTGATAAGGAGGATGTGCAGGATATTCTGGAGGGTCTGAAAATAGATAAATCCCCTGGTCCGGATGGGATTTATCCAAGGATTCTCTGGGAGGCAAGAGAAGTGATTGCAGAGCCTCTGGCTCTGATCTTCAGGTCGTCGTTGGCCTCTGGTATAGTACCAGAAGATTGGAGGTTAGCGAATGTTGTCCCATTGTTTAAGAAGGGGAACAGAGACTTCCCCGGGAATTATAGACCGGTGAGTCTCACTTCTGTTGTCGGCAAGATGTTGGAAAAAATTATAAGGGATAGGATTTATAGTTATTTGGAGAGTAATGAATTGATAGGTGATAGTCAGCATGGTTTTGTGGCAGGTAGGTCGTGCCTTACTAACCTTATTGAGTTTTTTGAGAAAGTGACCAAGGAGGTGGATGGGGGCAAGGCAGTGGACGTGGTATATATGGATTTTAGTAAGGCGTTTGATAAGGTTCACCATGGTAGGCTTCTGCAGAAAATGCAGATGTATGGGATTGGGGGTGATCTAGGAAATTGGATCAGGAATTGGCTAGCGGATAGGAAACAGAGGGTGGTGGTTGATAGTAAATATTCATCATGGAGTGCGGTTACAAGTGGTGTACCTCAGGGATCTGTTTTGGGGCCACTGCTGTTTGTAATATTTATTAATGATCTGGATGAGGGTATAGTTGGGTGGATTAGCAAATTTGCTGATGACACCAAAGTCGGTGGTGTGGTAGACAGTGAGGAAGGGTGTCGTAGTTTGCAGGAAGACTTAGACAGGTTGCAAAGTTGGGCCGAGAGGTGGCGGATGGAGTTTAATGCGGAGAAGTGTGAGGTAATTCACTTTGGTAGGAATAACAGATGTGTTGAGTATAGGGCTAACGGGAGGACTTTGAATAGTGTGGAGGAGCAGAGGGATCTAGGTGTATGTGTGCATAGATCCCTGAAAGTTGGGAATCAAGTAGATAAGGTTGTTAAGAAGGCATATGGTGTCTTGGCGTTTATTGGTAGGGGGATTGAATTTAGGAGTCGTAGCGTTATGTTGCAACTGTACACAACTCTGGTGCGGCCGCACTTGGAGTACTGTGTGCAGTTCTGGTCCCCACATTACAGGAAGGATGTGGAGGCTTTGGAGAGGGTGCAGAGGAGGTTTACCAGGATGTTGCCTGGTATGGAGGGGAGATCCTATGAGGAGAGGCTGAGGGATTTGGGATTGTTTTCGCTGGAAAGGCGGCGGCTAAGAGGGGATCTTATTGAAACATATAAGATGATTAGAGGTTTAGATAGGGTGGATAGTGATAGCCTTTTTCCTCTGATGGAGAAATCCAGCACGAGGGGGCATGGCTTTAAATTGAGGGGGGGTAGTTATAGAACCGATGTCAGGGGTAGGTTCTTTACCCAGAGGGTGGTGAGGGATTGGAATGCCCTGCCAGCATCAGTAGTAAATGCGCCTAGTTTGGGGGCGTTTAAGAGATCCGTAGATAGGTTCATGGACGAAAAGAAATTGGTTTAGGTTGGAGGGTCACAGTTTTTTTTTAACTGGTCGGTGCAACATCGTGGGCCGAAGGGCCTGTTCTGCGCTGTAATGTTCTATGTTCTATGTTCTATGTAACTCTTTTTTTAAAATACTTTTCCAATTCAATCAAATCAAATCCAATTCAGAGTCTCAACAAGTTGAGACATTTCCGATCCAGGCTGACAAGACAGGGCAGGCGACCAAACCACCCTGTCCTGGGCCCGATCTACATGTAACTCTTTGCCAACAACTACCTGTAAAGCATATTTCTAAATTAACAAGGCAATACAGGAAACTAGTAAAGGTTTAGAAGATGTACAGTGCTGAAAAACAAACAGTATGTGGAGGAATACAGAAGCAAGCCCTCACAACCATAATTGTGGCGGAATAAGACAATAATAAAATTCGGGTTGGCACAGTAGCATAGCGGTTAGCACTGTTGCCTCACAGCGCCAGGGACCTGGGATCAATTCCGGGCTCGAGTGACTGTGTGCAGTTTGCACATTCTCCCAGTGTCTGCATCGGTTTCCTCCAGGTATTCCGGTTTCCTCCCACACTGCAAAGATGTGCAAGTTGGGTGGATTGGCCATGCTAAATTGCCCCTTAGTGTCCCAAAATGTATAGGTTAGGGGGATTAGGGGAGGGGGGGGGGTGGTTATGGGGAACAGGTCTGGGTGGGCTTGCCCCTTAGTGTTGGAGGATTATGTAGGGTAACAAGGATACGGCCTGCGTGGGATTGTTATTGGTGCAGACTCGATGTGCCGAATGGCCTCCTTCTACACTGTAGGAATTCTATGATCTTTGATCAATCAAGTGTAACACTCTCCCCTAATTGACCCACAAAACCTAGCTTTGGACATAGACTATGGTCTGCAACAATGTCATCAGACAGCTAGATTTATATTTGCTTCTTGCTCAATTCTGGTCAGCATTCAAGATGACCACAAGAGAGCGTAAATGACTTAGCAATATAATCCCACACCTATCAATTAGTAACCCCTTCTCCTTCAACATGAGTTAGTCTAACTGTCTTGACTAGCTTTAAAACTGTGCATCTATTGGGGCAGAACATAATCCTTTCCACAGGAAATATAAATTAAACATTTATGGAACAGATGCCAATTGGAACCTAATATAAGGATTCATACAATTTTGAGAAATGCCAAGCTGTCTGAAACTAATTTCTGGAACATCTCACAACTCAAGGAACTCAAAATGACCCAGATCATCGCTAACAAAATCAGAATGAAGCCACAAACTAGTAACCTTCATGAAGTGGAATGCTGCAATTCGACAAAACCCATCACCCCATGCAGAATCTTGGATTTCTCCCAGCCAAACCCCAAGAATATATGAAGTTACTCTGACCCTTCAACTGCTTCCTTATGTCTATACTGCACCAGCAAACCAATGTGCTAATGTACTCCTCTGGAATTACAGCAATTTTATAAAAATGTAAATTAAAAACATTGGAGGAAAAAATGCACTCGTAAAACTGGATAGGAACCTCATCAAATCTTGCTCATTGGTACCAGAAAACATCCAACAAGTGGGGCTCTAACAAATGGAAGAGGCACAAGTGTCATGTTATTTTTGATGGAATATCAAAAATGGATTATTTGAAAATTCACAGTTGAATTGGTGATCTGCTCCATCATATTCCAGTCACTTGGCAGCAAAAGGCCTTCATTACTTTGCTTTCAACCTATTTAACAAAGATCCCAAAACAGAGACTCAATATATTTAGATTCATCTGGCATTACCAAGATTACAATACCACGTGAGCAATAGATAACATGAAGTGATACAACTTCCATGCTTTTCGCAAAACTTTGAACTTATACTATTTTACAATTCAGTCATGGAACGATCTGAACCAGTTAACATTCATGGCACAATATTTGGTTGAGTGTGTACTTCTGGTTGTTTGTTCATAAGGGCTTACTGTATTTTTAGTAATTGCTACACAGTAACTAGAACTCTTTTCTATCAGGATCCAATTACTCTTCTATGAATTAGCTCGTAAAACTAAAACCAGAAACAGAATGGAAATTAGTGTAGTTTAAGCTTTGGAAAGGGTGGAACATTTTGGATTTGACTCAAAGTACTATGTACCCGGCACAAAATCTGTAGCTGCATGTGTCTGATTTTACGTCATACATTACACTATATAAATTTCAGGGGTATGAACAATCCAAACAGCAGTTTTCATATATGTTACATACATAAAACACAAAATACAATTTTCAGCCCTAAAAAGTTGCTTTTCTTTCTCAAGTTACTTCAATTCAGACTGCACAATAACTTTTCAAGTCAGTTAAATATTACAGCACATGCCAAAAATAGCTAACAGCCACCCTGGCCTCTGGCTCCATTGCCATGGAGATAGAACCACAAAATCTATAAATAGGCCATCAGCTCCAAATCTTGTGAGGCACTGTTGGACCAAATCCAACCCAACCTAAGCTCCTCAAACAGAAAACAGGCCATGTCTGAAAGGATTTCAGAAGATATTATGGAGATCTGTTTGCTACAACCAAGTAGTGTGTTCAGATTTGTGGTGGCAACAGGTCACAGGGCATTTCATTTAAGAAAAAAAATCACTTGTACAAAGTCAGGGTTCTGGACAGGTTGCCTAAAAACGTGGAATGGCAAGAACAATCTTACCGATTTTATCCCCATCATCCAATCATATTCCATCATACACACCATATTCAAACTTTGAAATCTTACAGGTTTTTTGAGTCAAGCCAGCTATAAAGCATGGATTTTACTTGCAAAAAATAATGAGCTTTTTGTTTTTAACCACAGTAGATGAAAGTTCTCCCTATTCCTCAACACCACTGCCACCCAACAAGGCAGTTCAATACTTTTCACACTGATTTTCACGGATTTGTTATATTTATGTACCTTTCAAGTGATATTAGAAGCAATAACTAAAGCATTCTTCCATGATGAGGATTTTGAGGATCTTAAAATGAGGGGGGAAAAGAAAAGGTTTGAGAAATGAATTTCCAGGGTATGGGCCAAGATAGCTGAAAACACAACCATCAACAGTGTAGCATTTAGTTGATTTGATTTTTCCATGCATATCAAATCATATTTGATTTTAGAAATACTATTTTTTGTCACCTAGTGGTCAAACTCTGCTTAAAATAAATATTGTTGAGCCATACAGGCTATAAAAATTTAAGGTCCAACCTCTCTTCTACTCAGTGATTTCAACCAAGGCAATCAATAACTGTGGTTAATATTAGCTGCAGAAATTTGGGTTTGGGCACGGAGGATTTAACCAAAAAAAAAATCAGTCATATCTTGCACTCAATCTATCCAATGGCTATTGCTGTTAAGTGTATTTGCATGTTCATCGGGCAAGGACAAAAGAAGTGTGACAGTGATGTCTTTCATGTTGGAATTAGCTGTCATAGTGCATAGGCTGACACAAAGGACAGCCACCTGAGACTAATCAGTGTCCGTAAAAATATAAGCATTTTTAAGGGTGGGGGAAAAATGAAAAAAATATAAAAAAGCAGGGCGATTGTGATAAATTTGTTGCACACATGAAACTTCAAGGTTGCAGGCATTACCACACTCTGAAAACCACTTCTGTAACTCAAAGAACCAAGTATTGCTGTGCTGATGATCAATGTTTTCCTTAGCTATAATTTGATTTTTTAATAGGTCAAAGGAAGTTCCTGCTCATCAATGCAAAGGGCAGTCATTTGACTAACATACAACAGAAAACGTACTTTGCTGGTACTTCCAAAATTTGCCATCTGTATTTTTTAACGTAAAAGCATTGCCCAACAACTTAAATAGTTGAGTAAGTCAACTCAACAAGCAGAACTTATGGCATTATGTTAACAATCCATGCAATACACTATATATTACTTTGTACTTGTGTATCTTATGCCTTTTCATAGCACATTGTGTAATTGCTATAAACAGACACATCCCAAGATCAATTATAAGCTAAGTTGCAAGAATTTTATAGATCAGCAGTTGCTTGTAAATTTCAAGCTTCATATCACAAGAAACAAGAATGAAATGAATAGCCTTTTGTTAATAAAAGATATATACACTCAAAAATAAATATAACAAACATGTAAACTCATGAAATGTTACAGAAAGCAAGCCATTCAGCTCATTTAGAATACTGGCATTTTCTCCACAAAACTACAAACATAATTCCATTCACATGCTATTTTTCATAGACCTTTTTTTTAAAAACCATTTTATTTAGTCCCCTTTTAAAAACATTGAGGCAGTTTGCTTCAAGTTTGTGGCTGAAAATTTTAAATTCTAATCGTTCTTAACCTTTATTCTTAACCTCTCCTTCAATTGTATTTGCAATTGCTGTAGACATATATAGATAAGCCTCAAGTCTTTTTCCGGCTGGAGGTCTGTGACCAGTGGTGTTCCGCAGGGCTCTGTACTGGGACCTCTGCTATTTGTGATATATATATATTTGGAAGGTGTAACTGGTGTTATCAGCAAGTTTGCGGATGACACGAAGATGGCTGGACTTGCGGATAGCGATGAGCATTGTCGGGCAATACAGCAGGATATAGATAGGCTGGAAAATTGGGTGGAGAGGTGGCAGATAGAACTTAATCCGGATAAATGCGAAGTGATGCATTTTGGAAAAAATAATGTAGGGAGGAGTTACACAACAAATGGCAGAGCCATCAAGGGTATAGAAACACAGAGGGACCTAGGTGTGCAAGTCCACAAATCCTTGAAGGTGGCAACACAGGTAGAGAAGGTGGTGAAGAAGGCATATGGTATGCTTGCCTTTATAGGACGGGGTATAGAGTATAAAAGCTGGAGTCTGATGTTGCAGCTGTATAGAACGCTGGTTAGGCCACATTTGGAGTACTGCGTCCAGTTCTGGTCGCCGCACTACCAGAAGGACGTGGAGGCGTTAGAGAGAGTGCAGAGAAGGTTTACCAGGATGTTGCCTGGTATGGAGGGTTGTAGCTATGAGGAGAGATTGGGTAAACTGGGGTTGTTCTCCCTGGAAAGACGGAGAATGAGGGGAGATCTAATAGAGGTGTACAAGATTATGAAGGGGATAGATAGGGTGAACGGTGGGAAGGGTGAACGGTGGGAAGCTTTTTCCCAGATCAGAAGTGACGATCACGAGGGGTCACGGGCTCAAGGTGAGAGGGGCGAAGTATAACTCAGATATTAGAGGGATGTTTTTTTTACACAGAGGGTGGTGGGGGCCTGGAATGCGCTGCCAAGTAGGGTGGTGGAGGCAGACACGCTGACATCGTTTAAGACTTACCTGGATAGTCACATGAGCAGCCTGGGAATGGAGGGATACAAACGATTGGTCTAGTTGGACCAAGGAACGGCACAGGCTTGGAGGGCCGAAGGGCCTGTTTCCTCAACTGTACTGTTCTTTGTTAGTCATTAAAATGCACATGTACATTGTCACACGAAATACCAACTTCTTTAACCAGTAATCATGGACACAAATGACACTTTGATTAACTATCATATCGATCCTAATTCCTTCATCCTCATAATATTCATTCTTGACCAAGCACTCTATTCCATCCTCACTAATTTTGACTCAGTACCAATGAGATAATTAAAAATTAGTGAAGAAAAGGCACTAGAGAAATTAATAGGACTAAATGCCAATGGAACTAATGGGACAAATTCACAGGATCAGATGGCCTATATTCTAGGGTTTTAAGAACACAGTTAGAGAGATAGTAATAGTATTGGTTTTGATCCTGCAGAATTTTCTAGATACTACAATTGTCTGCATGAATTAAAAGGTAGCAAATGTACCACTGCTCTTCAAGAAAGGGAGGAGGGAGAAAACGTAAAGAATGAAATCAGAGTTGGGAAGCCGCTATAATTTATTATGGATGTAATAACATGGCATTTGGAAAACCACTATGAATAGGCAGAATCAAGAAGGCTTTAAGACGGGGATATAATGTACACCACACAAAGTAATCTTTTACCAGATTAATTCTTCAACTGATTAGAGCAATTGAGCAACAGCAACTTCTTCTAAAACGTGTAATTAGCTGTACTATACCCATAATCACATTGTTAAAAACTTTACTGTGTCAGGATTTATTCCAGATATTGTATTTGGAGTTTATGCAAGAAGACAACAGGTTACTAGTCTATGCAATATTTCTTAAATAGCCATTTTAGGTAATTGGGACTATTAGATTATTTTTGGCTAAAGCAGACACAGCATTCTTTCAAGCCAATGGCAATGCTTTTTTCTGTACTTGACAGAAGTTGGACTACCATCTCTATCAAGTGGTCATTCATACTGTATAAGGTTAAATTCAGATTACATCAGACTCCACATGATATTTCATACAAAACTGCTCAACATTGAATAAAGAGGACTTCATCCTAGTTTTTGAATGGTAGCATTACTGGGAAGATTCCGTTTCTGATCAGGTCTTACCAAGATACAGTGAGTGCTCTTTAAAAAGAGCTGAGAAATCTTAGAAACCCTACAGCACAGAAAGAGGCCATTCGGCCCATCGAGTCTGCACCGACCACAATCCCACCCAGGCCCTACCCCCATATCCTTACATGTTTGCCCACTAATCCCTCTAACCTACGCATCCCAGGGCACTATGGGGCAATTTTAGCATGGCCAATCAACCTAACCCGCACATCTTTGGACTGTGGGAGGAAACCAGAACACCTGGAGGAAACCCACGCAGACACGAGAAGAATGTGCAAACTCCACACAGACAGTGACCCAAGCCGGGAATCGAACCCAAGTCCCTGGAGCTGTGAAGCAGCAGTGCTAACCACTGTGCTACCGTGCCGGCCTTAAAGCTGTGAATTCAACATTTAACAACAATTTTCTTCAAAGTTCATAATTCATCCTGCATGTTGCCATGTATTGCAATATCACCAACAGTAACATACTAATTAAACTACTTGATGTACATCTGGAAAAAAAAACAGACGAGGTTGGAAATACTTAGCAGGGTAGACAGCACCTTTGAAGAAAGAGAAGTTGGTCATTCAAGATTTCAGGTCCATGATCCGACCCAAACAGGATTATGCTTTTAGTTCCAGGTGTAGGTGACCCAGGACACATAATAAGAGGCAGCACAATGAAAATTCTCTGCTCCATAATTCATGAACAGTATTAAAATACTGCAATATATTAAAAAAAGCCTCAAAAGTTATCATGAACAACCGCAATAATGAAATAGTTATAACAATTAAGAAAACCAAGAAGTAGATTAAACAAAACATCCCTTACCAAAAGCTTCAGAACAAAACTCATTAAAATGGTAATTCTCTACTTTTTTCTACAGGAATTTAGTTAAAATCCACAAGCCACTGTACAATCTAGGATTTTTTTTAAAAAACGGATCAAATCAGAATCCTCTTCATTGAAACAAAATTTCCCTCGCTTTATCTTAGCCCCACGCCAAAAATGTGCTAATGTCTAATGGAAAGTTAACCCTGGCAGTAGCAGAAAAGTGTAGATTAGAAATGGTTTAGATGGATTTCCAACAAAAATAATCACGTCTTAAGTCACATTTTAAGCTTGCTGCTCTACTCATTGGACGTGGAGTTCTTTCTGTTATTAGGTCTTGATATCAGTAATGCCCAATAGTAAAAACTTGGGTTAGGAATGCCATTCTAAAGTTATCTTAAAATGGACAAAAATAGCTTCCCCAAAAGGGAAAGTCCATTCAAAATGAAAAGAACTGAACCAAGAAGAAATCCCAATTTATAACTATTCATCTGTAATATAAACCTAGATCAGACAATAGGTTTAATATCATATGCCATTGATTATACCAGCATTTTCAATGCAGCACCTATAAATACAACTCTCCTGGTCACATAGATAACTGACCAGCCAGGAGACAGGAGTGAACCCCCACTTCCCAATTATTTCTGGAAATAGATATTATGGAATATAGTTATATTGAAGATTTAACCTCATAAAGTGACATCTACCAAACACTCAAACGTGCTTGAACCGAGCAGCAGATTTCAGATGATGACGTAACTTTTTTGTTGCAGGTTATTAAAATGAGCCAAATTGCTGCAATGTTGGCAGCACTATTTGTCTGTGCTGAAGACTCTCTTCTGGGAAATCAGGAACTAGATTGGAAAAAATCACTAGGTGCCAAAGATTAAAAGGATTCAGAATGGATTCCAGACATTCTCATCGTCAGCCAAAAAGAAAGACTGAAGCATGAAGTAAAAACGCTGCATTTTAAATACGAGCTAGTTTTCTTCAGGAAAAAAAAGCTTGAATTATTTTCCATTAAATAAACCTAATGTTGCTGTAAATCTAATATTTTGTAAAAACTGCTTATTTTGACAGAATTGTGAAGACTTGCAATGACTGGAAACACAGCAAAGTGATCTGTGTAGGGTGGAGCAATAAACTATAAACTCAATAGTGTTGTTGGAGTAAATGGGAGAACTCAGAAAATACTGGAACTGAAATAGGCTAAATGGCAGTTAAAGCCAAAGCAAATAGAATTCATCAGCTTCTGAAAGTCAGAATTTAGGGCAACACCGTTGCTGTGTCATTTTTTTTCTGGTTGTTATACTTTGTTGTCCCACACAGACCTCATGATTTTACCCTTACAGATAGAATAATTACTGCTATCACTCTGATTAAAGACCACTAGCACCAGTAAAACAGCAACCAAACAATATACATTAACTAAGGCACTTGCACAGGAATCATAGATCATAGAAACCCTACAGTGCAGAAGGAGGCCATTCGGCCCATCGAGTCTGCACCGACCACAATCCCACCCAGGCCCCACCTCCACATATTTACCCACTAATCCCTCTAACCTACGCATCTTAGGATTCTAAGGGGCAATTTTTAACCTGGCCAATCAACCTAACCCGCACATCTTTGGACTGTGGGAGGAAACCGGAGCACCCGGAGGAAACCCACGCAGACACGAGGAGAATGTGCAAACTCCACACAGACAGTGACCCGAGCCGGGAATCGAACCCAGGACCCTGGAGCTGTGAAGCAGCAGTGCTAACCACTGTGCTACCGTGCCGCCCCACACGAAAGGTTAATCTTTCATATTCTCCCTCCTACAAATATTATTCCAAGCAGAGCCATCCCATCACTTGAGCATTTAGCTAAATAAGAAAACATGAACAATCCATTTTTTAAGCAATGGTAAGCAATGCACACTGACAAACAAAAATGGCACAGCAAACTGAAAACACCCAACAAACTCATCATCTAAAATGTTACATTCTCATTTGCCTAATGACTTATCAACTTCTAGTCATTAATCTAACATTTCCCTCCAATTAAAAACTACATATTATTTGGCTTGCTGCCTTTAAGAAACATATTTTAATTATGTCTCTTTGCAGGTTTTTTCAAGCAGCACCGTTTTGTTTGTAACCAGTGTCTTCTAATTCTTACTGAAACAATAGAATGGACATCATGTTAATGTTTAATCAGGACTAACGCGGTGTCCCGGGGAGACTCAAATATCCCCCGTAATCTTCATTTCTGTGGAAGAATCAACTTTTCTGTTTGCAATTTTAAGATCCAGGCCAGAAACTCAGAAGCATCTGAGAAAAATGACACTAAAACTTTGGGATTTTTCCGTGAAAACAAACTAACTTAGATATTTGTAATTACAAATATCAAGGTTAATTAATTTAGGTAATTAGCATATTGCTACAAGATGCCATTGACATTCGAACATGGAAATTGTCTTTGGGAATAGGTGATATACACTGTAGATTTCAGATGGTGAGCAAGATTAGAAACAGAAAAACTACAGCACAAAAACAGGCCCTTCGGCCCCACAAGTTGTGCCGAACATATCCCTACCTTTTAGGCCTACCTATAACCCTCCATCCTATTAAGTCCCATGTACTCATCCAGGAGTCTCTTAAAAGACCCTATTGAGTTTGCCTCCACCACCACTGACGGCAGCCGATTCCACTCGCCCACCACCCTCTGTGTGAAAAACTTCCCCCTAACATTTCCCCTGTACCTACCCCCCAGCACCTTAAACCTGTGTCCTCTCGTAGCAGTCATTTCCACCCTGGGAAAAAGCCTTTGAGAGTCCACCCGATCTATGCCTCTCAACATCTTATATACCTCTATCAGGTCTCCTCTCATCCTACGTTTTCTCCAAGGAGAAAAGACCGAGCTCCCTCAGCCTATCCTCATAAGGCATGCCACTCAATCCAGGCAACATCCTTGTAAATCTCCTCTGCACCCTTTCAAATCTTTTCCACATCCTTCCTGTAATGAGGTGACCAGAACTGAGCACAGTACTCCAAGTGGGGTCTGACGAGGGTCTTATATAGCTGCATCATTATCCCTGGACTCCTAAACTCAATCCCTCGATTGATAAAGGCCAGCACACCATACGCCTTCTTAACCACCTCCTCCACCTGCGGGGCCGATTTTAGAGTCCTATGGACCCAGACCCCAAGGTCCTTCTGATCCTCTACAGTACTAAGAGTCTTTCCCTTCATATTGTACTCCTTCATCCCATTTGACCTGCCAAAATGGACCACGACGCATTTATCTGGGTTGAAGTCCATCTGCCACTTCTCCGCCCAGTCTTGCATCCTATCTATGTCCCTCTGTAACTTCTGACATCCCTCCAGACTATCCACAAGCCCACCAACCTTCGTGTCGTCGGCAAACTTACCAACCCATCCCTCCACTTCCTCATCCAGGTCATTTATGAAAATGACAAACAGCAAGGGTCCCAGAATAGATCCCTGGGGCACACCACTGGTGACCGACCTCCATTTAGAAAAAGACCCATCTATACCCACTCTCTGCCTCCTTTGGGCAACGTAGTAAGAGTTTTCACAACACCAGGTTAAAGTCCAACAAGTTTATTTAGTAGCAAATACCATTAGCTTTCGGAGCACTGCTCCTTCGTCAGATGGAGTGGAAACATTTCCACTCCATCTGACGAAGGAGCAGCGCTCTGAAAGCTAATGGTATTTGCTACCAAATAAACCTGTTGGACTTTAACCTGGTGTTGTGAAAACTCTTACCGTGTTCGCCCCAATCCAACGCCGGCATCTCCACATCATGACTTCCTTTGGGCAAGCCAGTTCTGGATCCACAGGGCAGCAGCCCCTTGGATCCCATGCCCCTCACTTTTTCTAGAAGCCTTGCATGGGGGACCTGAACGAACGCCTTGCTAAAATCCATATAAACCACATCTACCGCTTTCCCTTTGTCAATGTGTTTAGTCACATTTTCGAAGAACTCCACCAGGCTTGTAAGGCACGATCTGCCTTTGACAAAGCCATGCTGAGCATTCTTGAGCATACTAAACCTCTCTAAATGCTCATAAATCTTATCCCTCAGGATCTTCTCCATCAGCTTACCAACCACTAAGACTAGACACACCGGTCAGTAATTTCCTGGGCTATCCCTATTCCCCTTCTTGAAAATAGGAACCACATCCGCAATCCTCCAACACCTCCCCGGTCTCCATCGACAACACAAAGATCATCGCCAGAGGCTCTGCAATATCTTCCCTCGTCTCCCACAGTAACCTGGGGTACATCCCATCCAGGCCCGGCGACGTGGCTATCTTGATGCCATTCAAAGATTCCAGCACAACCTTTTTCTTAAAGTCCACATACTCAATCTTTTCAGTCCACCGCAAGCCCGCAGTACATTCACCCAGGTCCTTCTCCTCTGTGAAAACTGAGGCAAAATACTCATTGAGCACCCCTGCCATTTCTACTGGTTCCGTACAGATTTTCCCGCCTTCACCCTTTATCGGCCCTATTCCTTCACGTCTCATCTTTTTACTCTTCACATATTTATAGAACGCCTTAGGGTTTTCCTTAATCTTACCTGCCAAGGCCTTCTCGTGACCCCTTCTGGCTCTCCTAATTTCCTTCTTTAGTCCCTTCCTACAAGCTGTAGACTCATCTAGATCCCTATCTTCGCCAAGCTCTCAACCTTTTGTACGCTTTCCTTTTCTTCTCGACTAGGTCCCGCACAGCTTTCGTGCACCACGGTTCCTTTAACCTACCAACTCCTCCCTGTCTGCTCGGAACGTTGTCCTGTAAAACCCTAGACAGACATTCCTTGAAAAACTGCCACCTCTCTTCAGTACATTTCCCCGAGAATACCTCCTTCCAATTTACTCCTCTAATTTGCTGCCTTATGTCTTCATATTTCCCCTTACTCCATATAAACACTTTCCTAGCTTGCCTGATCCTCTCTTTTTCCAATGCAAGCATAAAGGAGATAGAGTTATGATCGCTATCCCCAGAATGCTCTCCCACTGAGAGATCTGACACCTGTCCAGGTTCATTGGTCAGTATCAGATCAAGTACAGCCTCTCCTCTTGTAGGCTTGTCCACATGCTGTGAAAGGGAAACCCTCCTGAACATACCTAATGAACTCCTCCCCATCCAATCCCCTTACCCTAGGGATATTCCAATCGATGTTTGGGAAATTAAAGTCTCTCATCACAACAATTCTGCTATTACTGCATCTCTCCAGGATCTGTTTCCCTATCTGCTCCTCCACCTCCCTGTTACCATTGGACGGCCTATAGAAAACTCCCAGCAAAGTGATCGACCTCTTCCCACTCCGAACATCCACCCAGAGACTCTGTGGACAATCCCTCCACAGCATACTCCTTCTCTACAGCTGTGACACTATCCCTGATCAGCAGTGCTACTCCTCCCCCTCTCTTGCCACCCTCCCTGTCCTTCCTGAAACATCTGAATCCCGGCACCTGGAGTATCCAGTCCTGTCCCTGAGACATCCAAGTCTCCGTAATGGCCACCACATCACACTTCCAGGCATCAATCCACGCTCTGAGCTCATCCCCTTTATTCACTAAACTCCTGGCATTAAAGTAAACACATCTCAATCCTTTGGTCTGAGCTCTCCCCTTCTCTATCCCCCGACCATCCTCCCTCTTGCACAGTCTATAACTCTTCTCTGTTTGCGAGCTAACTTCCTCGCTCCCAGTCACTTTGTCTCGATCCCCTCCCCCCAACCTATCTAGTTTAAACTCTCCCCATTAGCCTTAGCCAACCTTCCCGCCAGGATATTGGTCCCCCTGGGATTCAAGTGCCACCCGTTGTGTGTGTACAGGTCACACCTGCCCTTTTGGAATTGCTGGTTGGAGCTTGATTGACAGGTCAGGTGATGCCTGGTGATAGATTTCCCCCCCCACCCCCAACAGAAAAGTCCCAAGTTTTAGTTTCATTTTTCCTGAGTTTCTGGCCTGGATCTTAAAACTGCAAACAGAAAAGTTGATTCTTCCACAAAAATGGAGATTACGGGGGATATTTGAGTCTCACCAAGGTCAGGAACATTTATTTGTGTCACAAGTAGTCTTACATTAACCCTGCAATGAAATTACTGTGAAAATCTCCATGGGCAAATGGGGGCTGAAAATACAGGGAACTGGCTAGCCAGCTCCTGTTTCTTGTTCTCAAAGCGAAAGTTCAGTCCTGTATGTTATTTTCCTCCCAATTTTCAGGCTTTGCAACTCTGAACTTGAAACATTTGTTAGGAAAACAAAGGTAGTTTTAAGGGATTTAATCCACTCTTTTAAGTGGATTTAATTTAATATTTCTACGCCTGGAAGAGTTAAACTATAGTTAGATTCATTCTCGTCAAAAGTGTTGGTATGCGTGAGGGTTGGTTAAGTTGTGCTTAGAGGGGGCTACAGCATGATATGAGCAAATAAACTAGAAGTCATTGCTTAGTAACAGGGGACCACTTTCCAGAGGGAAGGGATTACATTTGTTCTTAGTCTAACTGAATTTACTTAGTTAGGAGACAGGACACTGGGAAGTGAACATCTCTTAACTCTGCCAAAAGAGTGGACAGGACGTGAGCTGCAAGGAGGCTAGGTTCCGAAAGAACCAGATAACCAGGGAATTGGGATAGAAAGAACATCTTAAAATAGCTGAAGTTGAAAACAAAGACCAAGGTATTGATCAGAAGAATTCAAGGAAGAGTCAACAAATTGTTCTGAGTTAAAGTGTAGATTTAAAGTGGGACATCAGACTTCATAGGTAAATCAAAAGTTTGATGCTATTTATTAGTCTGGAAATCGAGAGTTAAAGCAATTGTGAACAGTTTATACAGCAGTCGAGACAAAGAAATCCTAAAGGGAAAGGTGTAAAACCTGGACTGGATTCACTGTTAAACATAGAACCATAGAAAATTACAGCTCAGAAACAGACCTTTTGGCCCTTCTTGTCTAAGCTTTGTTTAAAAGATGGACTTAGAAAACCTCAACTGGGTTTTGGAATGCAAACCGCTAAGGGAAAGCATTATTGTGAAAGAAGATTTTAAAGTGTGTTTTTGTGATGGACTTCAGAAACTCTTGTGTGACAATCATCTGGGGTGATTCCAAGGAGAAATTCACAGACAATAACTTGGGTTCAGAGTGGAGTGTCTGTATTGGAGCACAGCCAATATGTATGCTTAAAGGGACTTTGTGTTAATGAGAGCATTGTATCTTAAGATGTACGTTGTAATACATGTTAATCTTAAAATCTGTGCATTTGTTAAGATAAAAGGGGAGTAAAGGAACAATAATCCATTTTTTTCCTAGTTCATGGTGGCATAGTGGCTCGCACTGCTATCTCTCAACGCCAGAGACCCAGGTTAGATTTCCGGCTTGGGTCACTGCATGGAGTTTGCACATTCTCCCCGTGTCTGCATGGGTTTCCTCCCACACTCTAGATGCGTGGGTAAGGTTGATTGGCCATGATAAATTGCCCTTTGGTGTCAGGGAAATTAGCAGGGTAAATGCATGAAGTCATGGGGATGGGGTCTGGGAGGGATTGTTGCCAGTGCAGGCTCAATGGGTCAGATAACCTCCTTCTGCACTGTCGGGATTCTATGAATAAATGTTTTTTGCATGTGGCTAAAACGAATGAAAAGTCCTGTGACTTTGTTCCTCCATGTTTCATAAAAAAAGTTACGCTCTTTTGAACCGGGTTTCCATTCTGGAATCTTATCGTCCAGTTATATAGAACATAACAGCGCAGTACAGGCCCTTCGGCCCTCGATGTTGCGCCAGTGAAACCAATCTAAAGCCCCTCTAATCTACACTATTCCAATATCATCCATATGTTTATCCAATGACCATTTAAATGCCCTTAATGTTGGCGAGTCCACTACTGCTGCAGGCAGGGCATTCCACGCCCTTACTACTCTGAGTAAAGAACATACCTCTGACATCTGTCCAATATCTATCAGCCCTCAATTTAAAGCTATGTCCCCTCGTGCTAGCTATCACCATCCGAGGAAAAAGGCTCTCACTATCCACCCTATCTAATCCTCTGATCATCTTGTATGCCTCTATTAAGTCACCTCTTAACTTTCTTCTCTCTAACGAAAACAACCTCAAGTCACTCAGCCTTTCCTCATAAGACCTTCCCACCATACCAGGCAACATCCTGGTAAATCTCCTCTGCACCCTTTCCAATGCTTCCACATCCTTCCTATAATGCGGTGACCAGAACTGTACACAATACTCCAAGTGCGGCCGCACCAGAGTTTTGTACAGCTGCAACATGACCTCCTGGCTCCGAAACTCAATCCCTCTACCAATAAAAGCTAACACTCCGTACGCCTTCTTAACAACCCTATCAACCTGGGTGCCAACTTTCAGGGATCTATGCACACGGACTCCAAGATCTCTCTGTTCATCCACACGACCAAGTATCTTACCATTAGCCTAGTACTCCGAAATCCTGTTACTCCTTCCAAAGTGAATCACCTCACACTTTTCTGCATTAAACTCCATTTGCCACCTCTCAGCCCAGCACTGCAGCTTATCTCTGTCCCTCTGTAACCTGCAACAACCTTCCGCACTGTCCACAACTCCACCGACTTTAGTGTCATCCGCAAATTTACTAACCCACCCTTCTACGCCCTCATCCAGGTCATTTATAAAAATGACAAACGGCAGTGGCCCCAAAACAGATCCTTGCGGTACACCACTAGTAACTGAACTCCAGGATGAACATTTCCCATCAACCACCACCCTCTGTCTTCTTACAGCTAGCCAATTTCTGATCCAAACCACTAAATCACCCTCAATCCCATGCCTCCGTATTTTCTGCAATAGTCTACCATGGGGAACCTTATCAAACGCTTTACTGAAATCCATATACACCACATCAACTGCTTTACCCTCATCCACCTCTTTGGTCACCTTCTCAAAGAACTCAATAAGGTTTGTGAGGCACGACCTACCCTTCACAAAACCGTGTTGACTATCCCTAATCAAATTGTTCCTTTCTAGATGATTATAATCCTTTCCAAAACTTTGCCCACAACAGAAGTAAGGCTCACTGGTCTATAATTACCAGGGTTGTCTCTACTCCCCTTCTTGAACAAGGGGACAACATTTGCGATCCTCCAGTCTTCTGGCACTATTCCTGTAGACAATGACGACATAAAGATCAAAGCCAAAGGCTCTGCAATCTCCTCCCTAGCTTCCCAGAGAATCCTAGGATAAATCCCATCCGGCCCAGGGAATTTATCTATTTTCACACTTTCCAGAATTGCTAACACCTCCTCCTTATGAACCTCAATCCCGTCTAGTCCAATAGCCTGTATCTCAGTATTCTCCTAGACAACATTGTCTTTTTCCTGCGTGAATACTGACGAAAAATATTCATTTAGTGCCTCTCCCATCCCTCCAGGCTCCACGCACAACTTCCCACTACTGTCCTTGATTGGCCCTAATCTTACCCCAGTCATTCTTTTATTCCTGACATACCTATAGAAAGCTTTAGGGTTTTCCTTGATCCTACCTGCCAAAGACTTCTCATGTTCCCTCCTGGCTCTTCTTAGCTCTCTCTTCAGTTCCTTCCTGGCTAACTTGTAACTCTCAAGCACCCTAACTGAGCCTTCATGTCTCATCTTTACATAAGTCTCCTTCTTCCTCTTCACAAGAGATTCAACTTCTTTAGTAAACCACGGTTCCCTCGCTCGACCACTTCCTCCCTGCCTGACAGGTACATACTTATCAAGGACACCCAGTAGCTGTTCCTTGAACAAGCTCCACATTTCAATTGTGCCCATCCCCTGCAGTTTCCTTCCCCAACATGTGCATCCCAAATCTCGCCTAATCGCATCATAATTTCCTTTCCCCCAGCTATAACTCTTGCCCTGCGGTATATACCTATTCCTTTCCATCGCTAAAGTAAACATAACCAAATTGTGGTCACTATCACCAAAGTGCTCCCCTACCTCCAAATCTAACACCTGGTCTGGTTCATTACCCAGTACCAAATCCAATGTGGCCTCGCCTCTTGTTGGCCTATCTATATACTGTGTCAGGAAACCCTCCTGCACACATTGGACAAAAACTGACCCATCTAAAGTACTCGAACTATAGCTTTTCCAGTCAATATTTGTAAAGTTAAAGTCCCCCATAACAACTACCCTGTTACTTTCGCTCCTATCCAGAATCATCTTTGCAATCCTTTCCTCTACATCTCTGGAACTTTTCGGAGGCCTTTAGAAAACTCCCAACAGGGTGACCTCTCCTTTCCTGTTTCTAACCTCAGCCCATACTACCTCAGTAGACAAGTCCTCATCAAACGTCCTTTCTGCCACCATAATACTGTCCTTGACTAACAATGCCACACCTCCACCTCTTTTACCACCTTCCCTGTTATAGTTACATCAGCTATGATTGTTTCTAACATTTCAAGTTAGTGGTACATTAATATCTCTTAACCGAGTAATTCAAATGATCTGAAATTTTCATTTTGTTATGTTGCTTAATTCAGATCACTGGATAATTTGAATTTTCTTTCGATCTTAAATTGACTGAATTGAGAGTTGATTGGACACGATAAGGCACTCAATTGCATTTGTCACTATTCTATATAATACAAAAATGTTTTTAACCCCACGAGAGAAAATGCTGGAAAATCTCAGCAGGTCTGGCAGCATCTGTAAGGAGAGAAAAGAGATGATGTTGAGTCCAGATAACTCTTTGTCAAAGCTAAAAGACATAGGAAGTGGGAAATATTTATACTGTAGGCACAGTAAGAAGTCTCACAACACCAGGTTAAAGTCCAACAGGTTTATTTGGTAGCACGAGCTTTTAGAGTGCTGCCCCTTCATCAGGTGAGTGGAGGGGCAGCGCTGACGAAGGGGCAGCATTCCGGAACCTCATGCTACCAAATAAACCTGTTGGACTTTAACCTGGTGTTCTGAGACTTCTTACTGTGCCTACCCCAGTCCAACGCCAGCATCCCCACATCATTATAAAAAGAACAAAGAACAAAGAACAATACAGCACAGGAACAGGCCCTTCGGCCCTCCAAGCCCGCGCCGCTCCCCGGTCCAGGATTGAATCCTGAATCCAGGATCCCCGCCCAATTTTCCAGCCTATCTACATACCAATATCCTATCCACCGAGCTGTCCCTCACAGCTACGATGCTTTGTTCATTACAACCTATTAACTCACCCCCACCCCCCTATTCCAGACCATGTGATCCCCAGGGAGAGGCGAAAACCCAGAGTGAAAAACCCCAGGGCCAATATGGGGAAAAAAAAAATCTGGGAAATTCCTCTCCGACCCCCTGAGGCGATCGAAACGAGTCCAGGAGATCACAATGGCCCTGATCGGAAAATGCTTCCCAACCCTAGTCATTTCCACTTCCATGAACACCATATGAATTCCCTGCCCCCGAGACAGGTTCCCAACTATCCGCAGTCTCGCTCTGTACTGGCACCAGCAAGATGATCATAGAATGAAGCCTTGAAACGAGAAACAAGGAACAATTAGCCCGCGCCGCTCCCTGGTCCAAACTAGACCACTCTTTTGTATCCCTCCATTCCCACTCCGGTCATATAGCTGTCTAGATAAGTCTTAAACGTTCCCAGTGTGTCCGCCTCCACCACCTTGCCCGGCAACACATTCCAGGCCCCCACGACCCTCTGTGTGAAATATGTCCTTCTGATATCTGTGTTAAACCTCCCCCCCTTCAAAGAACAAAGAACAAAGAACAGTACAGCACAGGAAACAGGCCTTCGGCCCTCCAAGCCTGTGCCGCTCCTTGGTCCAACTAGACCAATAGTTTGTATCCCTCCATTCCCAGGCTGCTCATGTGACTATCCAGGTAAGTCTTAAACGATGTCAGCGTGCCTGCCTCCACCACCTTACTTGGCAGCGCATTCCAGGCCCCCACCACCCTCTGTGTAAAAAACGTCCCTCTGATGTCTGAGTTATACTTCACCCCTCTCACCTTGAGCCCGTGACCCCTCGTGATCGTCACCTCCGACCTGGGAAAAAGCTTCCCACTGTTCACCCTATCTATACCCTTCATAATCTTGTATACCTCTATTAGATCTCCCCTCATTCTCCGTCTTTCCAAGGAGAACAACCCCAGTCTACCCAATCTCTCCTCATAGCTAAGACCCTCCATACCAGGCAACATCCTGGTAAACCTTCTCTGCACTCTCTCCAATGCCTCCACGTCCTTCTGGTCGTGCGGCGACCAGAACTGGACGCAGTACTCCAAATGCGGCCTAACCAGCGTTCTATACAGCTGCATCATCAGACTCCAGCTTTTATACTCTATACCCCGTCCTATAAAGGCAAGCATATCATATGCCTTCTTCACCACCTTCTCCACCTGTGTTGCCACCTTCAAGGATTTGTGGACTTGCACACCTAGGTCCCTCTGTGTTTCTATACTCCTGATGACTCTGCCATTTATTGCATAACTCCTCCCTACATTATTTCTTCCAAAATGCATCACTTCGCATTTATCCGGATTAAATTCCATCTGCCACCTCTCCGCCCAATTTTCCAGCCTATCTATATCCTGCTGTATTGCCCGACAATGCTCTTCGCTATCCGCAATTCCAGCCATCTTTGTGTCATCCGCAAACTTGCTGATTACACCAGTTACACCTTCTTCCAAATCATTTATATATATCACAAATAGCAGAGGTCCCAGTACAGAGCCCTGCGGAACACCACTGGTCACAGACCTCCAGCCGGAAAAAGACCCTTCGACCACTACCCTCTGTCTCCTATGGCCAAGCCAGTTCTCCACCCATCGAGCCACTTCTCCTTGTATCCCATGAGCCTTAACCTTCTTAACCAACCTGCCATGTGGGACTTTGTCAAATGCCTTACTGAAATCCATATAGACAACATCCACGGCCCTTCCTTCATCAACCGTTTTTGTCACTTCCTCAAAAAACTCCACCAAATTTGTAAGGCACGACCTCCCTCTTACAAAACCATGCTGTCTGTCACTAATGAGATTGTTCCGTTCTAAATGCACATACATCCTGTCTCTAAGAATCCTCTCCAACAACTTCCCTACCACGGACGTCAAGCTCACCGGCCTATAATTTCCTGGGTTATCCCTGCTACCCTTCTTAAACAACGGGACCACATATATATATATATATATATTATATTATATATATTATAACATTATACTGTAGGATGAGGGAATGAAAGATGAGTCGTAGCCACAAAAACAAGGGGAAAGGCTGCTAATGGCACACAATAGAGAGAGAATAGAAGGTGTGAATGGCCAAATGGCAGAGAAGCTGAAATCAGAGGGCAAGCTGTGGAAGATGAAATGCTGTTTCTCCAGTTTGCGTTGATCTTCACTGGAACATTGCAGCAGGCCAAGGACAGACATGTGGGCATGGGAGCAGGATCGTGTGTTGAAATGGCAAGCAACGGGAAGGTCAGGGTCCTGGTTGCGCACAGACCGAAGGTGCTCAGCAAAGCGATCATCCAGTCTACGTTTGGTCTCTCCGATATAGAGGAGACCACATTGGGAGCAGCGAAAACGTCTTTACACAAACATTTGTTTTTTTTTAAAAAAAAACAATGTAGTGGTCAATACAACTGGTTTTAGTTGACATTTTTGGCATAGTTTACCAGTATTTTTCTGCATCAACACATGACATAACATATATGTCTTAGAAATATCAGTTTGTTAGCACATAGGGTAATTAATATGACAAGACTGAAAGAGTCCAACTTAGGCAACACCCTTTGCAACAATAAACCAAATATTTTTTCCTGTTTGCATTTATGGTGGTCAGTATTTGCAGGTGCTTTAGCTGTGGTCGGGTGTTAAGATAACAAGATACTTTTGTAGTCATCATCATCATAGAAATGGTTACAGAATGGAAGGAGGCTATTCAGCCCATCAGGTCAGTGCCAACCCTTTGCAAAAGCAACTCAGCTAGCCCCACACCCACCCTTTCCCCATAACCCTGAAAATATTTCCTTTTTATAGGTTTATCCAATTCCTTTTTAAAAATCACAACTATATCTGACTCCACCCAATTGAACAGTTTCTAGACTCAGTCAAAACACCTCATGATTTTGAGCATCTCTATCAAAACTCTTCTCAATCTACTTTTGTCCAAAAAGTCCCAGCTTTGCCAATCCATAAGACCATAAGACATACGAGTAGAGTTAGGCCACTCGGCCCGTCAAGTCTGCTCCACCATTCATGACTGATAATTTTCTCATCCCCATTCTCCTGCCTTTTCCCCATAACCCCATAGCCTCTTATTAATCAAGAACCTATCTATCTCTGTCTTAAAAGACACTCAATAACCTGGCCTCCACAGCCTTCTGCTGCAAAGAGTTCCACAGATTCACCACCCTCAGGCTGAAGAAATTCCTTCTCATCTCTGTTTTAAAAGATCGCCCCTTTAGCCTGAGGTTGTGTCCTTTGGTTCTATTTTTTCGTACTAGTTTCCACTCTATCCAGGCCTCGCAGTATCCTGCAAGTTTCAATAAGATCCCCCCCCACCACCCATCCTTCGGATACAACTTCAACAGATACAGACCCACAGTCCTCAACCGTTTCTCATACAACAAGCTCCTCATTCCAGTGATCATTCTTGTGAACCTCCTCTGGACCCTTTCCAAGGCCAGTACATCCATCCTTAGATACGGGGCTCAAAACTGCTCACGATACTCCAAATGGGGTCTGACCAAAGCAGAGGGGTCTGACCATACCGCCTCAGAAGTACATCCAAGTAACTAAAGTCCTTCATCCTTGGTAACATTCTCAATAATCTTCTCTAAAGTTTTCATGTCATTTCTGAAGCATGGTGCCCATTAATGGACAAAATACACCAGTTGAAGCTGAACTAGTTTATAAAGATTCATCGTTAACTTCTTTGTTTTTGAATTCTATGCCTCTATAAAGTCCAAGAATCTATATACCTTTTTCAACTACTTTCTTAATCTGCCCTTAGTCAGGGTAGTCTCCAATTCCTCCAACTTCATATCCACTCTGCATCTTGCATCCACTGACTGGAGTTTTTCATGTGCTCCTTGTGGTGTATTCATATTATTCCTAGCGTTGCCTCATTAGCAGATTTGCAGCGGAACTGGGACAGTTAAGAGACCAATCACATGACGTGATCAGTTCTTTGCACAGGCAAAGTATCAACACAAAAACAGAAAATGCTGCTAATGGCACTCAATGGAGAGAATAGAAGATGTGTATAGCCAAATGGCAATGAAGCTGAAATCAGAAGGTAAGCCATAACTGGACAAAGGGAATGTAAATGAGGACGAAGGTAGCTGAGAAAGGTGCTCAAAGCATCGGTGAAGTGATCAGAATGTGTCCATTATGTGATCAGAATCTGATCAGATGGTGTCAGACCAGCTGCGATTTTCCAGCTTTTTCTGTTTTTGTTTCAGATTCCAGCATCCGCAGTATTTTGCTTTTAATCTATCTTAGCAACCTGTTGTGTTTCAATAAAACTTTCAATAAAGCTCTTTGCTTAAACCTTTGAGGCCTGCAGCCTATCTTTTAAAACCACTTGTTTCATCTCATTAATGGCAGCAGAGCTTTCAGCCATATAAGCTTTATCCAAACTCATTTGCCAAATCCTTCACAACTCCATTTTGTTTCCTCCTTTAAAGACGTTCTGAGAAAAGATTTATTAAGTCAGATTCTGGTTCTCTATTTCCATTTGTAAAATGCCTTTGAATATGTTTTAACTTGAAAAATGTGATATAAATGCATTCCGTTATTGATGAGCCTGTAATCAAGTTGCTGACTGCATCTGCAGATCTGTGTACATGCAGAAGTCATGCAGTTTTATATGGAGTAGCTCCCCACCATTCCACCTTGCATTCAACTAAGTTTGTGTGTAATTGGCTCTTGTTTTAGAGAATACATCATAGTGTCAGAAGTTGCCAGAACCAAATGCAACGATAAAACTGCAGATCATGCCCTAGACTTAGAATTAATGAAGTACACTATTTGCAGTCAGGAAATTTGGTGCATTTTATGATATTTTAAGACATTAAATGTACTACTTGATATGTTATTGATAAAAATATTGTACCTTCATGGGACTTGAAGGTTAAGTGATTATCAAAATTGCAAACAGAAAATATATCAGGTAGATATCTCCGATATACACAAATCACCAAGAAAATCCTGTGGGAGATAAGAAGACTGAGGAAATGGTACATCATCTACTACAGTAAAATGGTGGAAAACATTCTCAACTAGGTATGCATTTCCTTAGAGGTGAATGAGGCTTGCCTGAAAAGGGTGGATATATCAATTTAGCAGAGATGTTAGGGATAAGTAACAACTTGCATTTATATAGCGCCTTTAATGCAGAAGACATACCAAGATATTTAATAAAGATGCAAGGCAAAACAATGATTAGCAAAACAGAAGTGATATTAGGAGGGATGTTAAAAAGAATGGTCAAAGATGCAAGTTTTAACAAACAAGTTTTAACAAAGTTCTTCAGGTAAAGAGAAAGGTGGAGTGACACAGATTTTGAGGAAACTTTATTAAAAAGGTTGTGGCAGGTCAAGACACAATCACCAATGGTGGGATGAAAGGAGAGGAAATGCTACAATTGTGGAGCATTTGAAAGATAGCACAGGAGTAGGCTAGAGGTTACAGGAATAAGCGAGGGCAAGCCATGGAGGGATTCAAATAGAAAGGATGAGAGTTCTAAATCTGAGGTTTTGGGGCACCAATGGAGGCCAGTGAGAGCAGGAATGACAGAGGAGCACAAGGTGGTGCAGAAGGCAATTAGGATAGCAGTCTGTTGGTTAAACTAAATTTGTGGAAGATGGAATGCCAGCATCGAACACAGTTGTTGCGTCAGAAGTTAGGAATAGCATGGATAATAAGCAGTCTTTGTGATGAAAAGGATACAGAATTAGAAGTTAAGGTCGAACAGTCATATATCTTCATTTTAAGTTTCATCCTAGGGAATCTGCACTATCCTCTATCTAATGCAAAGATGATCTCAGTTTGGAGCCCATATTGCTCAGTGCTCTAAAGGAGTTCTTGAAGTTCTGACAGAGGTCTCTTAAGCTCATAAGAGAAGTTAAAACTAGAGGACACAGCCTCAAAATAAAGGGGGGTCGGTTTAAGACAGAGTTGAGGAGGAACTTCTTCTCCCAGAGGGTGGTGAATCTCTGGAATTCTCTGCCCACTGAGGTGGTGGAGGCTACCTCGCTGAATATGTTTAAAGCGCGGATGGATGGATTCCTGATCGGTAAGGGTATTAAGGGTTATGGGGATCAGGCGGGTAAGTGGTACTGATCCACGTCAGATCAGCCATGATCTTATTGAATGGCGGGGCAGGCTCCAGGGGCTAGATGGCCTACTCCTGCTCCTATTTCTTATTTCTTATGTTCATTACTTCTTGATATTTTATATCTCTTCTGACAATTCTTCAAATTCTATAAATATTTTATAGCGTTATCTACCCTTGGTGCTACTTCTAGTTCCTGTAAATCTGTACCCCCAAATCCCTTTACTCTACATCAACACTGAGCATATTTCGACTCACGAGTAGAAATACTGAAGTTTTTAAACCACAATGGTTTAACAAAATTCCAACTGCCACTGGTTAATCGACCCCTCCCCCCGATCGATTTCCCCCTCCACCCCACCCAATTGCTTTATGGGTCTAAGGAACTCACTTCTATTTGGTAGAAGGTGGTACACTTTTCACAAGTCAGTTTAATGCTTGAGATGTCGTCAAAATGTCACTTTGCTGCAGCCTTGGAGGTACAACAAACACAGAAGGGGACAGTTGGGAATTAATCCTCCAGGATGTCCAGTCGCTCTTGCCACAGTAAAATGGATTAGACCACAGAAACAAGTATGAAAGTGAAATTCTTCTGCTCTATAAACCATGACTCATTCTTTTTACAGTTTATTACAAGAAAATTGAGTTTAATCTGTGTGCCAGATCTTAGATTTATAGCTAATGTAACAGTGACACAAGGATAAAAGTGCTTTAAGTTTCACCAGCATACTTGCTACCAGATGAGTCCCATTCGCTACCATAAGAATTCAATATAATCTGCAATGATTTACAAAACATGGGAATTTTATGCTTTTATCATCTTTTGTAAACACTGGATCATTTTAATTTCCGCTCACTATCAAAGATTTAGTCTGTTAGAAATATGGACTTGATGCAAAATTCATAGCTGGAGAAGCCTCTTCCCCTCCAGTAAATAGTTAATTTGTTACTGATGGATTGATTACCAAATTCCTAACAGAATATTGCTCAAAGTACAGTCTGCCTGACAGACTTTAAATACTTCCTTGCAGGAAAAAAAATGTAACTGTTCCAGACTAATAACAGACAGAACTGCTCCACATGCTACTCCAGGCTGATGCTCTTGATCCCTTGCAAATGGCTTCAGCTTAACAAGAATACCTTCCACAAGATAGTAAGTTTCAGGACATAGTACATGCGACCATGGGAAACTCTACAATGGTACAAAATGCCATGGGATGCAGTCATGGTTCATGTAACAAAGCTGCCCAAGATGGAATATTGGGAAAAGTTTGGTTAAACTAGCTATATTAACCTGGATATTGTCCTCATTGCCACAGTTGTTTATGTTGTAGTTGCATTAAACTGGATTAAATACAGAAAATACTGCAATCATACATCAGGTAGGCATCTGTGTAGAGATGAAAGTGGGGTTAATACTTCAGGCCAAAGATCTTTGATTGTTTTAATGAGCTTTATATGATTGGGACAGCATGGTTGCACAGTGGTTAATACTGCTGCCTCACAGTGCCAGGGACCTGGGTTTGATTCCCACTTGAGTCACTGTCTGTGTGGAGTCTGCACGTTCTCCCCACGTCTGCATGGGTTTCCTCCGGGTGCTCCGGTTTCCTCCTACAGTCCGAAAGATGTGCTGGTTAGATGCATTGGCTCTGCTAAATTCGCCCTCAGTGTACCCAAACAGGCACCGGAATGTGGCGGCTAGGGGATTTTCACAGTAACCTCGTTACAGTGTTAATATAAGCCTACTCATGACACTAATAAAATAAAAAACTAATTATATTCTAATTTTTAAAATGATTTGTATGGAGAAACCAACACCTCATCCTAAACTGGCAATACTCAGCACTTGTGAGAATTTGGCAACAAAATGATTAAACACGTTTTTTCAGAGACATGTCTGGTCCAGTTGCAAATTATACCAGTTTCCCCCACATTATTTTAGCAGAGGACACAAGTGAATTCTGTTGTGATTTTGAGGTGCCTTACCTATAGGATAATTCAAACAGGTCTGGAAAAGAGTCCCAACATTCTGACAATTTGCAAGTGAGAAGATATGCAAGAATTAAAGACATTGCAACTTTAAACGAAGGAATATTTACATTGTTTCCTTCAGATACTCTTCAGGACCATAATACTACCTTCTTAGTCCTGCCATTATGGGTAAATCCCACTGGTTTCAAATGAGTCAATCTGCACTCTGGGTCCAGCAACATCAGATAGTGTAGATACAAAGTTGAGACTACCTGGGCCACATGTCACACTGTCAAAAGATTAAATTAGTCCTTTAAAAAGCCAAACATTTATCTGCCATTTGTTTATTTACTTCACACAGCCAGTGTTGATATGTGATTGCCATTTTATGGAATATTAATTTCAGTCTCATGTATTTGTAGATGCTAACAGCTCAAACCTAGGGGAGAATTTGTCAGCCAAGGTAAACCTGCATAATTACTACACAGCCACAATTGATTTGCTGTTTTAATTCACATGGGAGTTTCTCTAGTTCTTAATTGAAACTAATTATGCTGTGGAATGTAGTCATCCTTTGTGTACAGGTCACCCAAGGGAATTTAAGAAAAGTAATGAATTATTAGTTCTGGTACCTTCATACCATTACTGAGTCTCTTCAAAGCAACCCTGAACATGTGCTTCACAATAAGTCAGAAAATGAAACAAAAAGGCACATCAGCCTGATTAATCTTTTGGCTAAACAAAGCATGACAAAATTTACGATCTTTAATACCAGCTATTCAGACTAACAATGTCATGATGTATTTATGTACTGCAACGCTATGTATTATATCACCTTTATTACTCTATTATGATCCTTGGCCAGACCCTGGGTCGAGAGGGGAGACTCCAGTTAGCACAGAAACATATAAGATAGGAGCAGGAGGAGGCCATTTGGCCCTTTGAGCCTGCTTCGCCATTCATTATGATCATGGCTGATCATCCAACTCAATAGCCTAATCCATCTTTTTCCCCATAACCTTTGATCCCATTTGCCCCAAATGGTATATCCAGCTGCCTCTTGAATACATTCAATGTTTTGGCATCAACTACTTCCTGTGGTAATGAATTCCACAGGCTCACCACTCTGGGTGAAGAAATATCTCCTCACCTCCGTTAGGCACCAAAAACAATTTCTTTGAAGTAAATAAAGTTTGAGATTTAAGATGTTTATGAAGCGAATAAAGCCACAGGGTTCCATAGGTTTTAAACAAAGTTTACTATAAAAGCTGAGAGAGATAAAACAATTTACAATATATTCATGATAAGTATGAGGCACATGTGAATTAAAAAGCAAACCACTCAAATGGTTTCAACAACAGCTCATCTCGGAGGATTTCAATCTCGCCCTCCGAGCTTCCTTTCCCCTGGGACTCCGAATATATTCAAGCTTCATCTTCTGAACATAGCTTTAAATCTTCAGCCATGCCAGGTTGAACATCTTTGCTCCAAAGAACAATACAGCACAGGAACAGGCCCGTCAGCCCTCCAAGCCTGCGCCGCTCATGTGCCCAACTAGACCATTCATTTGTATCCCTCTATTCCCAGTCTGCTCATGTGGCTATCTAGATAAGTCTTAAACGATCCCAGCGTGTCTGCCTCAATCACCTTGCTTGGCAGTGCATTCCAGGCCCCCACCACCCTCTGTGTAAAATACGTCCCCTGAATCTGTGTGGAACTTTGCCCCCCTCACCTTGAACCCGTGACCCCTTGTGTTCGTCACCTCCGACCTGGGAAAAAGCTTCCCACTGTTCACCCTGTCTATGCCCTTCATTATTTTATACACCTCTATTAGGTCGCCCCTCATCCTCCGTCTTTCCAGGGAGAACAACCCCAGTTTACCCAATCTCTCCTCATAGCCAAGACCTTCCATACCAGGCAACAACCTGGTAAACCCTTTCTGTACTCTCTCCAAAGCCTCCACGTCCTTTTAGTAGTGTGGCGACCAGAACTGGACACAGTATTCCAAATGTGGCCTAACCAACGTTCTATACAGCCGTAACATCATATGCCAACTTTTATATTCTATGCCCCATCCAATAAAGGCAAGCATGCCATATGCCTTCTTCACCACCCTCTCCACCTGTGCTGCCACCTTTAAGGATCTGTGGACTTGTACACCCAGGTCCCTGTGTGTGTCTATACTCCTGATGGTCCTGCCATTTATTGTATAGCTCCCCCTTACATTAGATCTACCGAAATGCATCACTTCGCATTTATCTGGATTAAATTCCATCTGCCATTTCTCCGCCCAACGTTCCAGCCGATCTATATCCTGCTGTATTCTCTGACAATGTTCATCACTATCCGCAACTCCAGCAATCTTTATGTCGTCCGCAAACTTACTGATCACACCAGCTACATCTTCCTCCAAATCATTTATATATATCACAAACAGCAGAGGTCCCAGTACAGAGCCCTGCGGAACACCACTAGTCACAGACCTCCAACCGGAAAAAGACCCCTCCATTGTTATCCTCTGTCTTCTATGGCTAAGCCAGTTCTCCACCCATCTAGCTAGCTCACCTTTTATCCCGTGAGATTTAAGCTTTTGCACCAGCCTGCCATGAGGGACCTTGTCCAACGCTTTACTAAAATCCATATAGACAACATCCACGGCCCTTCCCTCGTCAATTGTTTTTGTCACCTCCTCAAAAAACTCAACCAAATTTGTGAGGCGTGATTGAGGTCATCAATCTTTGGCTGCCTTCTCCGATACTGACTGTTTCTTTCGAGCCCATTTCACTTAAAGTCGACTCCATGCGGCTGTGTCTTTAACTTGGAGCCTATTTCTCTGTTGTTTTTTAAAAAGTTAACTTAATGGGACCTATTCTTGTTCTTGTCTTTGCCCTTTACCTGGGGCTTCCTTTTGGAACCTTCCCCTGCCCGCTTCCCTGGTTTGGAACCTCTCCTTGCCCTTTCTGTGCCCCGCTTCCTAAGACACTCACTCACCAAAGAAGTTCCATTTCAGGTCAGCTAATCTGGGTTTTCGTATTGTTCTTTCTTTCTCCCACACAGGGCTGGCCTTCGGCGTAAAATGACCAAATCACCCACATGCAGCCAGTTCTTGGCCGGTGTTTGCATGAAAAGGCCTGAGGTTCACTGGGAATCAAAGGTCTCAACCTCCGACATCAGCTAAGGTTTCATCACAGCTCAAACTGTGAATCGTGGTGGCGATGAACAATTTTTGATTAACCAAAGATGGACTACCACAACCAGCCAGAAAAGGTAGTTCAATTAATAGAGCATTGCACCATAGCTTCATTCAGAGGCTGAGGTCAGTCAAAGCCTCAAATGACATTTAAATTTGCCTACTACTGATGCAGAGAGCCTTTTTTAGTGAGAAGAAAGAACACACTTGCAAAATAATTGCCTACATTTCCAAGTGTCAATAAATGCTCTACAAATGCTCTACATTTCCAAGTGTCAACAAATGCTCTGTGTTGATGAAGGTAGGGCAGTGTGTTGATGAAGGTAGGGCAGTTGATGTCACATACATGGATTTTAGTAAGGCGTTTGATAAGGTCCCCCATGGTCGGCTTATGATGAAAGTGAGGAGGTGTGGGATAGAGGGAAAGTTGGCCGATTGGATAGGTAACTGGCTGTCTGACCGAAGACAGAGGGTGGTGGTCGATGGAAAATTTTCGGATTGGAGGCAGGTTGCTAGCGGTGTGCCGCAGGGATCAGTGCTTGGTCCTCTGCTCTTTGTGATTTTTATTAATGACTTAGAGGAGCGGGCTGAAGGGTGGATCAGTAAATTTGCTGATGACACCAAGATTGGTGGAGTAGTGGATGAGGTGGAGGGCTGTTGTAGGCTGCAAAGAGACATAGATAGGATGCAAAGCTGGGCTGAAAAATGGCAAATGGAGTTTAACCCTGATAAATGTGAGGTGATTCATTTTGGTAGGACTAATTTAAATGTGGATTACAGGGTCAAAGGTAGGGTTCTGAAGACTGTGGAGGAACAGAGAGATCTTGGGGTCCATATCCATAGATCTCTAAAGGTTGCCAGTCAAGTGGATAGAGCTGTGAAGAAGGCCTATAGTGTGTTAGCTTTTATTAACAGGGGGTTGGAGTTTAAGAGCCGTGGGGTTATGCTGCAACTGTACAGGACCTTGGTGAGACCACATTTGGAATATTGTGTGCAGTTCTGGTCACCTCACTATAGGAAGGATGTGGAAGCGCTGGAAGGAGTGCAGAGGAGATTTACCAGGATGCTGCCTGGTTTGGAGGGTAGGTCATATGAGGAAAGGTTGAGGGAGCTAGGGCTGTTCTCTCTGGAGCGGAGGAGGCTGAGGGGAGACTTAATAGAGGTGTATAAAATGATGAAGGGGATAGATAGAGTGAACGTTCAAAGACTATTTCCTCGGGTGGATGGAGCTATTACAAGGGGGCATAACTATAGGGTTCGTGGTGGGAGATACAGGATGGATATCAGAGGTAGGTTCTTTACGCAGAGAGTGGTTGGGGTGTGGAATGGACTGCCTGCAGTGATAGTGGAGTCAGACACTTTAGAAACATTTAAGCGGTTATTGGATAGGCACATGGAGCACACCAGGATGATAGGGAGTGGGATAGCTTGATCTTGGTTTCAGATAAAGCTCGGCACAACATCGTGGGCCGAAGGGCCTGTTCTGTGCTGTACTGTTCTATGTTCTAAACAAACAACAGTACTGTATTTTCAGTGATGTGATCACCGTAACGTTCCAGAGGCACTGCCTCACGGACCAGTGTGTGCTGAGATTGCCTCCAGGACTCCTGTGGCTCCAATCTTTCCTTACTCCTATTTTAAACAGTTAGGAGTTCATCTATTGTCATTAGTTATTAAACGGAAATAAGTAAATTCAGTTTAAAGTCACTGGAGAATAGAGATCATACATCAGATATCTGTGATTCAAGCAAATTATTTAGGATTCAAAAATGCCACTTGAACAATGAGATCACAGAAAAGTCCAAACAAAAATGCAAAGGTAATTGCAACAGGTTTGATTGCAATAAGTTAAAGAAAAGCTTTTTTAACAATGGAGTTGACTACGTGCGTGAAATCCCGGTGCTATGCTAGCAGGCTGGCACCTAAGATGTGTGTTTCACCCTGTCAAAAGGGTCAGCTACCAGCACAGGAATGTATCTTGTGGGCTAACAACCATATATTTTAGGAACACAAACAGGAATAAGCGATTTAACTTCTCGCGCCAATTCCATCATTCAATTCGATCATGGCTGATCTGCATCTCTATTCTATTAATTCAGCCATGAGCCATATCCCTCAACACCTTTGCGTAATGTGAACTTTTGAACTCCAGTCTTTAAACATTCAAATGATCAAGCATCCACAGTTTTTGGGAGGGGAAAGAATTACAGATTTTCGCGACCTTTTGTGGGGGAAAAAATACTTCCAGATTTCACTCCTAGTGTTTATTATTTCATCTTGTTCCGGATTCTCCCACCAGAAAAAGTAATTTCTCTGCCTTGATCTTAACAAATGTTGTCTTCATTTTAAATGTCTCAGATGGATCACTGTCTCAACTCAAGGGAATGCAGGAAGAGATTATGCAAAATATGCTCATAAACCCTTGTGCTATTCTGGTGGCTCTGTGTTGTACTCCTTTTACCTTAATGCATGATTCCCCAAACGAAACAGTGTTCATTCAGATGGGGTTAATCAAGACTCTGTAAAACTGAAACATCACTTCACCACTTTTGATACAAGAACAATGTTAGCTAGCCTTTCTGATTACTTTGTGCCTGTGCACAAGTTTTTATTTCTAGCTTTAGTTAGTTTTTGAACTGCAACCCAAACTGCTGAGTCTCCAATGGATTCCTGCAGTTTGTTACTGTTCACCAGCTAAAAGCACTTTTAACATAAATGGTCAGAATTTCTGAAAGTTGAGTCAGCTCCTTCGAAATGAAATCTATGTCTTTGTTTTTTGCTGCACTAACTTAACATATCTCGGGTTTAACGATTAATTAAATCAATTACTGCCACATAGATACACAATGCGTTCAGTGCTCTATTTGCAAATATCACAATATGCCACTTTGATGAGTACTTTACCCTACATAAACTAAATCCACAATTAAAAGTGTTTTACAAAAGTTAATAAAAACTATTAACAGCACAATACTTACAAAAAAGAGCCAACAGTTCATAGAGTTAATTTTTCCTATTCGAATATTAAGCTATCCATGGTTGGGCAGCACAGTGGTTAGCACTGCTGCCTCACAGCTCCAGGGACCTGGGTTCGATTACTGGCTTGGGTCACTGTCTATATGGAGTTTGCATATTCTCCCCGTGTCTGTGTGGGTTTCCTCCGGGTGCTCCGGTTTCCTCACACTGTCCAAAGATGTGCAGGTTAGGTGCATTGGCCATGCTAAATTGCCCCCGTGTCCCTGGGATGTGTATGTTAGAGGGATTAGTGGGGTAAATATGTAGGGTTACTGGGATAGGGCCTAGGTGGGATTGTTGCCGGTGCAGACTTGATGGTCCGAATGGCCTCCTTCTGTACTGTGTTTCTATGATTAAAATCAATCAGGACAATAAATACGGTTTTCCACTTTTCTTACAGATTACTGGATCAATCGGGTGAGCTTTCTCTTGTTCCTTGGTAAATAGCATGTAGTTTCAAAGTCAAAGTCAGTCTCCTAGGATGCAGTGCAAAACACAAGCTCTAAATGTTCAGGAAGCTCGGTGTGTTCTGAACATCTATTCAGCCTTCACACCATCAAAATTACACATCTAATCACCTCTGAAGAAAACTGTCAATTCTAACAGAAGGAACAAATTGTCCATACTCGAACTATTAAAGACAATGGTCCTATGGAGTGTTCAGAAACAAAGCAAATATTGTCTCAGATCCAACTACTAGACATTTACTCCAGACCCTAAAGCATACAATTCAATTCACAATTCATGCAGAAAGAAACTGCTTTGCATGACTCCATGAGTAAATAAAAACACAAGAGAACTGAAAGCTAGGAATGAGTCATACATGAAGTACAAAGGCAGCAGAGTCATGCATGATGAGAGAGTATAACAAAATCAGGAGAGATGCTTAAAAATTAAGAAAGGAAAAGAGGGCTATGAAATTAAATTATCAAGGAAGAGAACAAATTGTAAAATATTTTACAGGCACATCAACTGAAAAAAAGGCAGGTTGTGATGGGCATAGGAACTCAGGTAAAGATAGTGAGATGGGAGAGTATTATATAATTATTTCAATTTGGTATTTAAAAGATAAATAGAACAGGTAGAAATTACACTAAATGAGGTGATGACTAACAAGTGCATTTAAAATAAACAAAAAAGGGATATATAGAACAAATTAATAATCAAAGAGGATAAAACCCCTGGTCCAGATGGGTTGCATCCATGTATTTTAAATGAATCTCAGGAAGAGACAGCAGAGGTATTACTACACATCTTAAATAATCAATTAAAAAATAAGGCAGTGCCACAGGCCTTGCAGATAGTTGATTGGGCACAGGACACGTTAAGGAAGTCCATGTCAACTTAACAACGGTGGTAGGAAAAGTAATAAAATCCCTACTAAAGAGGAAGGCAGAAAGAACATCTAGAAAAGAAAGGTGCAATAATGAATAGCTAGCTTGGATTCTGAAATGGAAAATCTTGCTTGACCAACCATATTGAAATTTCTTTTGAGGTGGCAACAGAGTAGACAATGGTAATGCAGTAGATAAAATTCAGCTGGATGTTCAAAAGGGTTTTGATAAGGTACACCTTAATTGACTAATGCATAAGGTCAGTGAATGTGGAGTCAGGGGAAATGTTACAAAATGGACTGGCAGTGGTTTCAAGGTAGAAAGCAAAGAGTGGGAGTAAAAGATGGTTATTTAGAGTGACAGAAACTGGGAAGCAATATTCCACAGGATTAGTCCTGGAACCACTGCTGTTCACAAATTACATGAACAATTTAACACAATTCCTAAATTTGCAGCGAGCAATTTGGGGGCATAATTAATACTGAGGAATAATGCAATAAATTAATTTGCAAAATGGGCAAATAATTTGCTAACAAAATTCAACACATTCATATGAGGTAGTATATTTGTTAGGAAGAACAGACAGGTCACATTATTTAGAAAGTGCGAGTCTAAATGGAGTAGAAGAACAAAAGAATCCAAGAGTAATATTACAACAAACACTAAAACCTGTGTCATGGTTAAGCAAGGCCATTGAAAAAAAGCAAATCAAGCACTATGCTTTATTTATGGATGGATAAAATTGAAAGGAAAGTTATCCTCAACTGGTATGAAACCTCAGTTAGACCACACTGAGGAGTACTGCATGCAGATCTGGTTGTCCATTTATACAACCATAGAATCTCTACAGTGCAGAAGGGGGGCTTTCAGCCCATCCAGTCTGCATAGACTCTCCAAAAGATCATTTACCTAGGCCTTTCCCTATAAAAAGGATATAGAGGCACTGCAGAGAGTGGAGTGCTTTTATATGGGTATATATATCAGGAAAGGATTGACAGATAAGTCTCTTCTCTCTTGGAAAATGTGACCTAATAGAGGTCTTTAAAATTATGAAAGGTTTTAACAGGGTGGTTGCAAAAATAATGTTGCGTCTTGTCAGGAAGAACATAATAATTAGTGGAGTTCAATACAAGATAGTCACCAAATCAAAATCTAGCATGGACTGATAAGACCAAGTGGTCTATTCCTCTATGTGATGGATATATAAAACATGTTCCTTCTATAGTTAAAGGCTTTCTTCAGAGTTAAGATGCTTGGTTCAGTATAACAGAATTAAGGTTCCAACTAAATGAAGGTACAACTCGTAAACTACATTCTTAAAACTACCAGTGAATGTTACTTAACAAACAGGAATAACCAAATTAGTCAAATTTTAAGCCCATAAAGATCTGGGTTTAAAAACTCCTGAATGCAGGTCAGAATGTGGGAAAACTCAATTGTTAGCCCACATCATTGACCTTTACACAAACTTGGTCCATCTAAGACCTATTATTCAATACCCTAAATTAACCAAGTGGTTATTTACAAAAGTTGAAATCCTTGTCCTAACTATTGTTACATTTCAACAACTAAGCTGTCAACTGAAACACCCAAATGTAAACAACCCTTCAGTGAAGGAGAAGGATTTCTATGGAGAATAACAGGACCCTACAACTGTTCAGTGTCAAGATAAATAACCCTTCAGTGAAGGAAGAGGATTTCTATGGGGGATAACAGGACCCTACAGCTGTTGAATGTCAAGGTATTCAATATCTGCAAATTACACGGTGGGATGTTCCCTTCAATTAAAAAAAAATTTAAGGGATCAGAAGGATTATGTACAAAAACTGTTCCTTGAGGAGACAGGACATAGCATCTAGCCTTCAGGTTGAGCATCCTTAAAAATGTGGCAAGTTACCTGAAACAGTGAAAGCAACTACGAAGGGATATCCTAATCCTTGAATATGTTTTGAACCATCTCTGGGTAAATTTATAGTGAAATGCAATTTGGTTGCAAGAATCTGCTATTAATTTACCCACTCCAGCAAAGTGATAAGTTAAAGTATTATCACGTAGAACATAGAACAGTACAGCACAGAACAGAACAGGCCCTTCGGCCCACTATGTGGTGCCGAGCTTTGTCTGAAACCCAGATCAAGCTATTTCCTCCCTATTATCCCGAAGTACTCCATGTGCCTATCCAATAGCTTCTTAAATGTTCCTAAAGTTTCTGACTCCACTATCACTGCAGGCAGTCCATTCCACACCCCAACCACTCTGCGTAAAGAATCGGACATCCTTCCTATATCTCCCACCATGAACCCTATAGTTATGCCCCCTAGTTACCGCTCCATTCACCCGAGGAAATAATCTTTGAACGTTCACTCTATCTATCCCCCTCATCATCTTATAAACCTCTATCAAGTCTCCTCTCAACCTCCTCCGCTCCAAAGAGAAAAGCCCAAGTTCCCTCAACCTTTCCTCATAAGACCTACCCTCCAAACCAGGCAGCATCCTGGTAAATCTCCTCTGCACTCTTTCCAGTGTCTCCACATCCTTCTTGTAGTGAGGTGACCAGAATTGCACACAATATTCCAAATGCGGTCTCACCAAGGTCCTGTACAGTTGCAACATAACCCCACGGCTCTTAAACTCAAACCCCCTGTTAATGAACACCAACACACTATAGGCCTTCTTCACGGCTCTATCCACTTGAGTGGCAACCTTCAGAGATCTATGGATATGAACCCCAAGATCTCTCTGTTCCTCCAGTCTTCAGAACCCTACCTTTGACCCTGTAATCCACATTTAAATTTGTCCTACCAAAATGAATCACCTTGCATTTGTCAGGGTTAAACTCCATTTGCCATTTTTCAGCCCAGCTCTGCATCCTATCTATATCTCTTTGCAGCCTACAACAGCCCTCCACCTCATCCACTACTCCACCAATCTTGGTGTCATCAGCAAATTTACTGATCCACCCTTCAGCCCCTTCCTCTAAGTCATTAATAAAAATCACAAAGAGCAGAAGACCAAGCACTGATCCCTGTGGCACTCCGCTGGTAACCGGTTTCCAGTCCGAAAATTTTCCATCCACCACCACCCTCTGTCTTCTGTTAGATAGCCAGTTACCTATTCAATCGGCCAAACTTCCCTCTATCCCACACATCCTTACTTTCTTCATAAGCCGACCGTGGGGGACTTTATCAAACGCCTTACTAAAATCCATGTATATGACATCAACTGCACTACCTTCATCTACATACTTAGTTACCTCCTCAAAAAATTATATCAAATTTGTGGGGCAAGACTTGCCCTTCACAAATCCGTGCTGACTATCCCGGATTAAGCTGCATCTTTCTAAATGGTCGTAAATCCTATCCCTGAGGACCTTTTCCATCAACTTACCGACCACCGAAGTAAGACTAACCGGCCTATAATTACCAGGGTCATTTCTATTCCCTTTCTTAAACAGAGGAACCACATTCGCCACTCTCCAGTCCTCTGGCACCATCCCGGTGGACAGTGAGGACGCAAAGATCAATGCCAAAGGTTCTGCTATCTCATCCCTTGCCTCCCAAAGAATACTAGGATATATTTCATCAGGCCCAGGGGACTTATCAACTTTCAGTTTATTCAAAATTGCTAGTACATCTTCCCTCTGAACATCTACTTCCTCCAGCCTATCAGCCTGGGACACCTTCTCTTCCTCAAAAACATGGCCCCTCTCCTTGGTGAACACCGATGAAAAGTATTCATTCATCACCTCTCCTATCTCTTCTGACTCCATGCACAAATTCCCACTGCCGTCCTTGACTGGCCCCAGCCTCACCCTGGTCATTCTTTTATTCCTCACATAAGAGTAAAAAGCCTTGGGGTTTTCCTTGATCCGACCCGCCAAGGACTTCTCATGCCCCCTCCTAGCTCTCCTAAGCCCCTTTTTCAGCTCATTTCTTGCTAACTTGTAATCCTCCATCGAGCCAACTGAACCTTGTTTTCTCAACCTAACATACACTTCCTTCTTCCTCTTGACAAGACATTCCACCTCCTTTGTGAACCATGGCTCCCTCACTCGGCCATTTCCTCTCTGCCTGGCAGGGACATACCTATCAAGGACACGCAGTATTTGTTTCTTGAAAAAGTTCCACTTATCATTAGTGCCTTTGCCTGACAATTTTTGTTCCCATCCTATGCTTCCTAATTCCCGCCTGATTGCATCATAATTACCTCTCCCCGAATTGTAAACTATGCCCTGCCGTATGGCCCTCTCCCTCTCCATTGCAATAACAAAAGACACCAAATTGTGGTCACTATCTCCAAAGTGCTCTCCCACAACCAAATCCAACACTTGGCCTGGCTCATTTCCCATTACCAAATCCGATGTGGCCCCACCTCTTGTCGACTTATCCACATATTGTGTCAGGAACCCCTCCTGCACACACTGCACAATAACTGCCCCATCCGAACTATTCGACCTATAAAGGTTCCAATCAATATTTGGAAGGTTAAAGTCCCCCATGACAACTACCCTGTGACCTCCACACCTATCCATAATCTGATTAGCAATTTCTTGCTCCACATCTCTATTACTATTTGGGGGCCTATAGTAAACTCCTAACAACGTGACCGCTCCTTTCCTATTCCTAACCTCAGCCCATATTACCTCTGTAGGCAGATCCCCTTCGAAATGCCTTTCTGCAGCCGTTACACTCTCCTTGATTAACAGTGCCACTCCTCCACCTCTTTTACCAGCTACCCTACACTTACTGAAACATCTATACCCCGGAACTTCCAACAACCATTCCTGTCCTTGTTCTACCCATGTCTCCGTAATGGCCACAACATCGTAGTCCCAAGTGCCAATCCACGCCCCAAGTTCACCTACCTTATTTCGGATGCTCCTTGCATTGAAGTAGACACACTTCAACCCACCTTCTTGTCTGCTGGTACCCACCTTTGACCATGATACCCTTCCCTTGGAATCACTTAGATTCTTTCAGGCTAACTTTATCATATGCTGACAAATGAGATTAAAAGCGAGTCTTTCCCTATTTGCTAATACAATACAGCAATTCCTATACATACCCATGTGGCCCTATACTGAAAGTTTGGGATGCTCTAGAGCTAATCCAACAAAAATGCATCGCCAGATAATTGATAAGTGAGGTGGATTGTTCTGTTGTTCTTCCACACTGAATAATCAACCCCTGACCAGGACAGGTTGGTTACCAGCTGCAGAAAAGCTAGTTGCAAGGTCTTTATCAGATACCGTGCATGGTGCCAAAAATAGTCAAATATTGAAAGGCTAATACAACTGAGCAAGGAATAGTTTTTACATGTCCTGCTTCTCATCACCATTGCGGGAATTATTCCAGAAATCCTATTGGGGCTATTTTTAAAAAAATATATACTAACTCCTCCATTTGCCTGCCAAAAATATAATTGCTGTGGGAACTGTGAACCTGGAGCACATTATTCAGCCCTTTGACTCTGTTCTGCTGTTCAATGTGACCATTCCTAATCTGTATCTAAACCCAGTTGACCAGCATTGCTGCATATCTCTTGATAGCCTTCTGTAACAAAAAAAATCATAAATTTAACTCAAAGTTCAACTGACCCAGCAATTACTGTATTTTGGAAAAGCATGTTCCATAATTCCACTACCTCTGTGGAAAAAAGCATTTCCTGATTTCACTCTTAAATAGTCTAGCTCGAACTGAATAATTGTGTCTACTTGATTAGGGATTCCCAACTAGAGGAAGTAGTTTCTCTGCACCTGTGCTGTCAAATCTGTATTGTTTTAAAGATCTTAGTTAGATGACTACCTAAACAGAAGGGAACACACACTAAATTCATGAAACCTACACACAATTTAATCCTTTAAACAAGGAACGAAGTCTGTGGCTGCGATTTTACAGCTTCGCTCGTCCTGAAAGTGCAAAATCTTGCCCGAGACCAACGGACCTTCCCATGGTCTGCCCCTACCTGCTCTGACTCCCGTGGCAAGCGGGGCAGTAAAATTTCAGCCAGTGGGCACGGTAGCACAGTGGTTAGCACTGCTGCTTCACAGCTCCAGGGTCCCGGGTTCGATTCCCGGCTTGGGTCACTGTCTGTGTGGAGTTTGCACGTTCTCCTCGTGTTTGCGTGGGTTTCCTCCGGGTGCTCCGGTTTCCTCCCACAGTCCAAAGATGTGCGGGTTAGGTTGATTGGCCAGGTTAAAAATTGCCCCTTAGAATCCTAAAATGCGTAGGTTAGAGGGATTAGCGGGTAAATATGTGGGGGTAGGGCCTGGGTGGGATTGTGGTCGGTGCAGACTCGATGGGCTGAATGGCCTCCTTCTGCACTGGAGGGATTCTATGATTCAAATCACAACAATGAATGGAATAGATCTCACCCCAAACTAAGATGTGAAACATAGTTGAGAGCACAGCAGTCTGTGTTTGTTTCTCATAGATGAGATGGATGGAGTCTGTTTAAGCATCTTCTGGTAATTGAGTGCATCTTTGACAAAAACCACACCCATCAGGTCAAGACCTAATTAAACCCTTTCCAAGTAAATTCCTCACCCATGTGTAGCCATACAATTGAAGTCACAATCAGGGATTCAAGATTTGGCAACCTGCATGGTGAATTTCCCATGCTGGATATGATGGAGGGGGGAAATCAATTTGAGTTTAGTCTCGCAGTTGTGGTGCATGCTTAAAAGAAGACTTGAGGCTTAGAGCTCACCAATCATCTTGTGGAAAATTCCACCATTGTAACAAATTAATCCTTGTTGGACTTCATACCAACGTAATAAGAGTTTGGCATTCTTCCATGGTGATGATTCTTGATTTAAGCCATTCGAGGCAAACCATTATAACGCAAATGATCAAAACTTCCTTCATAAAGCAGTTCAGGCTTCTGACAATTCCATCATTAATTGAGTAAATATCATGAAACAGCTAACAGGAGATCAGATGATTTGAACTTTATACCCAGTCACCTTAAACTGTTGGTATAGACATCTCACTCAATAGTTTAGCTTTAAAAAGGCACAAAAAGATGGATAAAGTATGAGAATAGCATACAAACATTTTACTGTAAAATAAAAACAAAATACTGTAGATGCTGGAAATCAAATAAAAATGGGAAATGCTAGAAAAGCTCAGCAGGTCTGGCAGCAACTGTGGGGAGGGAAACAGAGTTGACATTTAGTCCGTATGACTTCTTCAGAGCTGAAGAGAAATAGAAATGTGGTGGTTCCTATACTGTTGGAGAGGTGAAGAACAAATGGAAGTCAGGGATAGGTGGGAGTTCAGGACAGGAGAGATTTGGTAAAGATGTCACAGCACAAGACAAAAGGAGTGGTAATGATAGTATTAAAGAGCAAGGCAGATGTTAATAGTGGCATAAAGGTTAGATAGCAGAATGTGTGAATAGCAAACAAATGTCAGTATTCTCCGAAAACAAAACAAGTGGCCCTGTTGGGGGAGGGGTTTGGGGACAGAGTTTATGGTTTGAAATTGTTGAAGTCAATGTCAAGTCAGAAGGTTTTAAAGTGCCTAATTGGAAGTTGAGGTGCTATTTTTATGTTGGGCTTCACTGGAACATCGTAGAAGCCAAGGACAGAAATATGGGCTGAAGAGTAGGACGGTGAAATGAAATGGCAAGCGACAGGAATGTGGAGGTCATGCTTGTGGTCTGAGCAAGGTGTTCCGCAAAGCATCATCCAGTCTGCATTTAGTCTCGCCAATGCAGAGGAGACCACATTATGAGCAGCAAATGCAATAAACCTAAATTGAACAAAGTGCAAGTGAATCACTGTTTCCCTGGAAGATGTATTTGGAACCTTGGATGGTGAGGAGGGAGGAGGCAAAGGGATAGGTGCAACACCTCCTGCAATTGCATGCTAAGGCATCCTGAGAAGGGGGTGAGGTGTTGGGGTTGATAAAGGAGTGGACCAAGATGTCATGGAGGGACTAGCACCTATGGAATTTTGACAGAGGAGCATGTGTTTGGTGGTGGTATCATGCTGGAGTTGGCAGAAATGGCAAAGAGTGATCCTTTGAATTCAGAGGCTGGTGGGGTGAAAAGTGAGGACAAGACTGGTGGGGTAAAATAAACGCTGCAGATACAGAGAAGATCTGTCTACATTTAGAGGGGGGGGGGGGGGGGGAGTAGATTAAGGCTTGACGGTAGACCTTCATTAGAAGGTAAGAGAGCATTTTCATAGTACTTGAGTACGAAAAGCTGGGAGGAGAACAGCAAGGAAAAGTCAAGAAATAGACAATAGTCAACAGTTTTGAATAGCCTTTGGAAAGAACACACTTGTTTAGTCTATTCAACCGATGCATGTATTTATTTATTATTCCTTCCCCCCATCAAAGTCCTTAAAATATTTTCATATTTGTAGCTTTTATTGAAAGCAACACTCATGTACCACCTACATGTGACTACATCACGTAAACTAATTCCCTTACTTGACAGGTGATTAATGATGTGGGTCCTTTTGGGATAGAAGAGGATTTCCAAGTCTTCTAACAGCTAGCTCTAAAGAAGAACCTGCACTGTATCCAAATGCTAACCAATCTTTTCACAGGCTCACAGAACATTCGCTTCTGTGCTAAACACACAGCACAATGCTTATTGATAGAATTTAAATCCACAGATTGACTGTAATCCCGTTAAAAAAAAATCAAAGCTTTAAAGACACAGCTGTTGAAATTTACACGTGTATATCAATATTTTCCACATCCTCTTTCATAAATAAATTTATTTTTCTAGAATACATTTATATTCCTAAAAAAATGAACTTTTTAGCAGGTTAACAAAAACACATTCATGGAGTGTGACAGCAAGTTTTTTGTGCATGTAAAATTCGAGTCTGTGTAGGCCCGAGACATCTTCCTCCCATAGGACTGCGGAGTACATTTGATATCAAAGGAAAAAAATGAAACCAAGTTTCTTGGGCTCAAAAGATAACACAAGGGAAAGGGTTAGGGTGAGGAATTGTGGAAGGGAAAAAGATTCAGGAAATCTACATTTAAACTTTGAATTTGGCCAAACTCAATGATCTAAGACTGCGGCATCACAACCCCACCTGACTGCTGCTTGTTTACAGGAGATTGTAGGGATACTTCCTTTGATTTGCCCTCTTACGTGACCCTAGGATTTCTCCTCCCACTTCTGCAGCAAAGCTGCTAAAAATAGGTCTTCACCGGCTTTGGCTCTGCCTCTCGTTTATATAAACACTTTGGGGGAAGAGAGCTTTCCGATGGATCAGAGTTACTCAAAAGTATGCACAGACTGCCCTAAGGTGCAGCAGGTGTTACACAAAACATCATCTGATTCAAAAATAATGGCCTGAATATAACCTACAGATTTGGTCAAGAACCATCTTGCTGACTTTAATGAAGATACAGCCCTGCATGTAAATATTTCACACACATGGTTCTGTACTATATCACAGGCTTTGAAAATTTTGTATTATTTGTTCCTTCTTCTCCATAACCAAACAAGCGTCTGATAAATCCATTACTGGCCACTAAGATTGAAGTATTTACCACAACGATCAAAAGGGGAAAAAATAATGCATTCGACTTAATTACATATAGTATGAAGTTGTTACATAAGCATTTGAAAGAAAGGATTCCTACTAAAATTAGCAACATTAACCAGGGATTAACAGTGAAAATAGAATTCTAAAGTTTGACTGGAGAATATAAAGATCAACAGTTCAACCATTACTGCCCGAAATCAGTAAACACAGTAAGAAGTCTCACAACACCAGATTAAAGTCCAACAGGTTTATTTGGTAGCAAAAGCCACTAGCTTTCGGAGCGCTGCTCCTTTGTCAGGTGAGTGGGAGTTCTGTTCACAAACAGGGCATATAAAGACACAAACTCAATTTACAAAATAATGATTGGAATGCGAGTCTTTACAGGTAATCAAGTCTTAAAGGTACAGATAATGTGAGTGGAGAGAGGGCTAAGCACAGGTTAAAGAGTTGTGTATTGTCTCCAGACAGGACAGTTAGTGAGATTTTGCAAGTCCAGGCAAGTCGTGGGGGTTACAGATAGTGTGACATGAACCCAATATCCCGGTTGAGGCTGTGCTCATGCGTGCGGAACTTGGCTATCAGTCTCTGCTCAGCGACTCTGCGCTGTCATGTGTTGTGAAGGCCGTCTTGGAGAACGCTTACCCAAAGATCAGAGGCCGAAAGCCCGTGACCGCTGAAGTGTTCCCCAACAGGAAGAGAACACTCTTGCCTGGTGATTGTCGAGCGGTGTTCATTCATCCATTGTCGCAGCATCTGCATAGTTTCCCCAATGTACCATGCCTCGGGACATTCTTTCCTGCAGCATATCAGGTAGACAACGTTGGCCGAGTTGCAAGAGTATGTACCGTGTACCTGGTGGATGGTGTTTTCACGTGAGATGATGGCATCCGTGTCGATGATCTGGCACGTCTTGTAGAGGTTGCCGTGGCAGGGTTGTGTGGTGTCGTGGTCACTGTTCTCCTGAAGGTTGGGTAGTTTGTTGCGGACAATGGTCTGTTTGAGGCTGTGCGGTTGTTTGAAGGCAAGAAGTGGGGGTGTGGGGATGGCCTTGGCGAGATGTTCGTCTTCATCAATGACATGTTGAAGGCTCCGGAGAAGATGTCGTAGCTTCTCCGCTCCGGGGAAGTACTGGACGACGAAGGGTACTCTGTCCACCGTGTCCCGTGTTTGTCTTCTGAGGAGGTCGGTGCAGTTGTTCGCTGTGGCGCGTCGGAACTGTCGATTGATGAGTCAAGCGCCATATCTTGTTCTTATGAGGGCATCTTTTAGCGTTTGTACGTGTCTGTTGCGATCCTCCTCATCGGAGGCCAACAGCAAACACAATGAGACAGCCAATGAACTGGAACAGCCGACAGAGAGATCCGCAGTGCAGCAACCGAAGAGGAAAGAGTCGAATTGGACTCCTCCGGAAGGCCGCTGCCCTCGACTTGGCATGTATGCCCAAGCCATCAGGAGGTGCGTCAACACCAGATTCATCAGCCGCACTCACAAGACAGCCCCGAACATCACCCAAGCACAACGCAACCCCATCCGCGCTCTCCAGACCAACCGCAACATTGTCATCAAACCAGCAGACAAAGGAGGGGCCATCGTCATACTGAACAGAACAGATTACTGCAAAGAAGTGTACCGACAACTGGACAATGAGGAACACAGTTATCCACAGATCCGACCAAAGAACACACCCGTTAACTCAACAGATTGATCAAGACCTTTGATCTGGACCTTCAGAGCACCCTCCGTGCTCTCATCCCACGTACTCCCCGCGTTGGAGATCTCTACTGCCTCCCGAAGATACACAAGGCAAACACACCTGGCCGTCCCATCGTATCGGGCAATGGGACTATGTGCGAGAACCTCTCCGGCTACGTCGAGGGCATCCTGAAACCCATTGTATAAAGAACCCCCAGCTTTTGTCGTGACACTACGGACTTCCTACAGAAACTCAGCACACATGGAGCAGTTGAACCAGGAGCACTCCTCGTCACAATGGATGTCTCAACACTCTACACCAGCATCCCCCACGACGATGGCATTGCTGCAACTGCCTCAGTACTCAACGCTGACAACTGCCAGTTTTAAGATGCAATTTTACAACTCATCCGCTTCATCCTGGACCACAATGTCTTCACCTTCAACAACCAGTTCTTCATCCAGACACACAGAACAGCCATGGGGACCAAATTCGCACCTCAATATGCCAACATCTTCATGCACAGGTTCGAACAAGACCTCTTCACCGCACAGGACCTTCAACCGATGCTATACACTAGATACATCAATGACATTTTCTTTCTTTGGACTCATGGTGAACAATCACTGAAACAACTATATGATGACATCAACAAGTTCCATTCCACCATCAGACTCACCATGGACTACTCTCCGGAATCGGTTGCATTCTTGGACACATGCATCTCCATCAAGGATGGTCATCTCAGCAAGCCCACAGATAACCTCACGATGCTCCACTTCTCCAGCTTCCACTCTAAACACGTTAAAAAAGCCATCCCCTACGGACAAGCCCTCCGTATACACAGGATCTGCTCAGATGAGGAGGATCGCAACAGACACCTACAGACGCTAAAAGATGCCCTCATAAGAACAGGATATGGCGCTCGACTCATCATTCAACAGTTCCGACGTGCCACAGCAAAAAACCGCACAGACCTCCTCAGAAGACAAACACGGGACACGGTGGACAGAGTACTCTTCGTCGTCCAGTACTTCCCCGGAGCGGAGAAGCTACGGCATCTCCTCCGGAGCCTTCAACAGGTCATTGATGAAGACAAACATCTCGCCAAGGCCATCCCCACACCCCCACTTCTTGCCTTCAAACAACCGCACAACCTCAAACAGACCATTGTCCACAGCAAACTACCCAACCTTCAGGAGAACAGTGACCACGACACCACACAACCCTGCCACAGCAACCGCTGCAAGACGTGCCGGACCATCGACACGGATGCCATCATCCTATGTGAGAATACCATCCACCAGGTACACGGTACATACCCTTGCAACTCGGCCAACGTTGTCTACCTGATATGCTGCAGGAAAGGATGTCCCGAGGCATGGTACATTGGAGAGACTATGCAGACACTATGACAACAGATGAATGAACACCGCTCGACAATCACCAGGCAAGAGTGTTCTCTTCCTGGTGGGGAACACTTCAGCGGTCACAGGCATTCGGCCTCTGATCTTCAGGTATGCGTTCTCCAAGGCGGCCTTCACGACACATGACAGCGCAGAGTTGCTGAGCAGAGACTGATAGCCAAGTTCCGCACACATGAGGACGGCCTCAACCGGGATCTTGGGTTCATGTCACACTATCTGTAACCCCCCACAACTTGCCTGGGATTGCAAAATCTCACTAACTGTCCTGTCTGGAGACAATACACAACTCTTTAACTTGCGCTTAACCCTCTCTCCACTCACATTATCTGTACCTTTAAGACTTGATTATCTGTAAAGACTCGCATTCCAATCATTATTTTGTAAATTGAGTTTGTCTCTACATATGCCCTGTTTGTGAACAGAACTCCCACTCACCTGACAAAGGGGCAGCGCTCCGAAGGCTAGTAGCTTTTGCTACCAAATAAACCTGTTGGACTTTAACCTGGTGTTGTGAGACTTCTTAGTGTGTTTACCCCAGTCCAACGCCGGCATCTCCACATCATGAAACAGTAAACCAATAACTCAACAGGTCATTCTACAATGCTTTGCTAGGGAATAAAAACAATGAAAAAAACAGACCATTTTAATGAAGTAGCATATCCAGGACAGTAAAATATAGAAACCTACCACAGAAACCTTCTGTGCAATTATGAAAATAGATAATTTGCACTCAAACGGATAGACAGTCAGAAATAAATCCCTTTTCAAACACACACCTCCTTACATCATGTTTTGAAATTGCATGTTTACTAACACTTGCTATATTGTTATTGCAACACCAAGATTTCCAAAGGCAGATACAAACTACTATCCCTGCAGTGCAAGCTGACTCATTTTCAGTCAACCAAGCTTTCCACCTATCTACACAATTTTTTTTTAAACATCACTGGCTTTAAAGAACTTCTCCTGATGCATAGAGTCCTCCCATCAGGCATTTATAAAGAGATGCAAAATAATAATTCAGCAACTGCAATTTTTCCTTCAGCAGTGTCACTGTTCTGAACCGAATACTCAAATATGGCCGAATCAGAGTACTTGTAACTGAAGCTCATAACTTTATGAAATGATATGCATTCAGGAAGAATATTCTACGAGTAAAGTTATTTGGACTGTAAAGCAAGATAGTAAAACCGCCTTCATTAACAAGTGTTGAACACAATCAAAAGCTTTATTTATTTATAAAAACACCTGCACATGTATTAACCAGCATCTGAGTATATTCAGAAGTATAGGGAGAAATAAGACATTTTAAATAAATTTTAAGATACTAATCCTGATTTAGAGCCTTGGCATAGGTCTCGGGGAAATGACTGGAGTGTAATATTGGCTCCCTTCTGATAGCTCATGAAGCACCGAGTTGTGAGCAGCAGTGAAATTGTCCCATGTGTCAGTGTGGTTAGGTCTTGCTTTGCATGATGATACAAGCACGTCAACAGTACTTTTGCAAAGTTGACTAAAATGTAATGAGTGCAACAAGATCAGAAAAACCATGGGGGGGGGGGGGGGGGGGGGGGGGAGAGATATGGGTGTCAGGAGTCAATAGCAAATACTAAAATATAAAAGCACATTTAAATCTCAAAAATATATGCCTCATTAGAAAGCAGCTCTCAGTATCCACCATTTATATTTAATAGTCACCCGCTTTGAGCAACTAGCTCTGTTAGATTGAGAGAGTAGAACTTAACGCAAATTTCCTTCATATGGTCAGTTTAGCTAAATAGTGAACCATTTAGGGCAAACAAGATAGCACCAAGAAATGTGACATTTCTCCAACGCATTCTGGCAACATTTCAATTGAAGAAAGTTTCACATTAGATGCACAAGAGGAGCATAAACACTGGGTGGCATGGTGGCACAGTGGTTAGCACTGCTGCCTCACAGCGCCAGGGATCCAGGTTCGATTCCCGGCTTGGGTCAGTGTGTGTGGAGTTTGCACGTTCTCCCCGTGTCTGCGTGGGTTTCCTCCGGGTGCTACCCACAGTCTGAAAGGCGTGCTGGTGAGCTGCACTGACCCAAGCGGGCGCCGGAGTGTGGCGACTAGGGGAATGTCACAGTAATTTCATTGCAATGTTAATGTAAGCCTTACATGTGACTAATAAATAAACTTAAAAACAGAGAGACTGGTTGTGCCAAATTGCCTGTTTCGGTATCATATATGCTATCTAAGTGCTACTGAAGAGGTTCTTGATGGTGAAGAATAAACTAACACTCTACTGTCATTTGTGATGCAATAATATCATACAAGGCAATTAAATAGCTTACATCTTGAAGAAAAACTTCATTTCTAGATGCTCAGTTCATTGGTCGGGGAAACTAAAGTACGAGGCACAATATCAGATTAAGGGGCTGATCATTTACGACTGAGATGAGGAGAAATTTCCTACTCAAAGGGTTGTGAATCTTTGGAATTCTCTACCCGAGGGTTGTGGATATTCTATCATCAAATTTATTTAAGGCTGGGATAGACAGAATTTTGGTCTCTCAGGGGATTAAGGGATATGGAAAGCAGGCAGGAAAATGGAGTTGAAGTCCAAGATCAGCCGTGATCATATTGAATGGCAGAGCAGGCTCAATGGCCCATGTGGTCTACTTTTGCTCCTATTAGTTTTCAACCTCAATTTTGCATCTCCCAAATGCATGACTTACTTACCTTACAAGTGCAAAGGATCAAACAGCAATAGAGCTGTGTCGCAAAGACACACACTGGCACAGCAGACCAAGCAATAAGACAGCAAAGAGAAATGAGAGCAAAAAAAAAGTGAAGTTGGTTTCAAACAAAGCTTTAACATTTGCTAACTCGCCAAATAATGGAGTTGCAGTGAGGGAATTCGGTTTTAGTGAAAAACTGGTGCAAGGATGACAGGAGGAGGAATCCACCCTGAAAACGTTGCCTCCACCCTGAAAAAGATGCCCAAGCCCAAATGTGCCATCTGAACAGCAACCAGCCAACAGCATGATTCTGTGCAGCATGTATTTATTGGAATGGGTCCAGGGATATCGATTACGTAGTCATCAGAAATGCAATGTTCATTCAATGGGCCAAATCAAATCCCTAGATGAGCAACTATTTCAGAACAACAGCTAGTAGGTTAAGCTGCTTTATGGAACAAAAATGTCTAGTTTTGTGGCAAAAGACCAAGACCTCTTGACGACTACCAAAAGAATGATGCCAAAATTATCAGTTTATCATCAGACAGTGCAAAAAGCTCGAGTACCACATTATGTCACATCAGCAACAAAGATGGAACATCCATGAATTTTGATATGCTCAGCAACTGAACTGTGGAGTGGAAGGTTTGCCAACAGTTCGTGAAAACCACAGGACATGAGAAGATACGATTCACAGTTGTATTAGCCAGCATGGCTGACAGAACAAAATTCAAGCCTATGGTAATTTCAAAAGTAAAATCATGCTGAAAATCAAGTTCCCTGCACGAGATTTTGTGCAAGTCCATGACAATCAGATGGATGAGGTTGGAATGAAACTATGGATTGATAATGTGTGGAAGAAGAGTCCTGGTGGCCTACGCGAAGAATGCAGCATTCTAGGGTAGGACATGTTCAGATCCCATTTATCTGATGAGATCAATAGGCACTGGTGAAGAAATAACATCCAAATTTTAGATATGCCAGAGGGTCTAATACATGTAGTTTAATCTTTGGGTGTGCCTCAACAAGCCATTCAAGTATCATGTTCACGCCAGATTGAACAGGGGGATAGTTGATGGAGAAAAAAACCTTCACGAAGAATGGAAATAAACACACTGTCCTGTTTTAATGTTTTGTGTGGTTTCTTCACCGTGGGCAGCAGGGTGGCACAGTGGTTAGCACTGCTACCTCACAGCACCAGAGACTCGGGTTTGATTCCAGCCTTGGGTGGGTAGCTGTGGGGTGTCAGCGTGGGTTTCCTCCAGGTGCTCCGGTTTCCTCCCACAGTCCAGAGATGTGGAGGTTAGGTGGATTAGCCATGATAAATGTGCGGGGTTACGGGGATAGGGCAGGAGAGGAGGGCATGAGTGAGATGATCTTTCAGAGAGTCCGTGCAGACTCAATGGGCAGGATGGCCTCTTTCTGCACTGTCGGAATTCTATGATACGATTCACCAAATCATGGGATAGTATTTATGCACAAACTGTCTACCATTTAAAAACCGCGGAATATCCAGTTCAATGGATGGAGGGGAAAGACGATTTGTTGCGAAAGGCTGATTATGAAACCAAAAGTGCCAAATCTAATCCAGATTGGAATCCTTACTTATGATAACGTCATAGCCAAAGCAACTCAATGAATTCAATGAACTCTTTACATTGGATGCCCAAGACAATGAATTTTACAGTTTATAAAATGTTTTGATTGTGGTTAAAGGTATCTTTGTAGAATTAATTAATTCAATAAACTGTGCTACATTCATTTAACATGAATTACCAGTGTTACATTGTTCCTTTCTCATTTCAAAATGGCCACCACCCACACCAACACTTCACATTTATATTGACACTCATTTTTGGAAAGACTTTTGGTGGCTTCAAAGGTCAACTTATATGCTGTGATCTATGGTATATACATACACACAGAAAAATAAAATATCAAAGATCGCAAATAACAACGGAAAAGATTGGAAAAATCCAAGCCAAAGAAAGAGAAAGATTGATTAGCATTTGAACCAAACTCAAAACTATAATCCACGTCATTCCCACCATTGCTGTATGGCCCATGAAGTTCGGGTGCCTCCGATAATGGCTGATACTAGGGCTGGTTATCCCCTTGTTTTCCTTCTAACTCAGGCTTTTAATTGGCATTGGGAGTGAACAGTGCCTCAACTGTGTTTATATCTCATTTCATCCAATGGCTTCTTCTAATTCCGAGGCATCCATTCTCTACCATTTTCTGTTTTAACTGAACGTCTTGTATATCAACCATTGTAGCCCCAAAACTCAAGTTGAAAACACGTCATTGAAATATTAAAGTTATGCCATTGCAGTATTGTTTTTGATCCTTAAGAGGCTATTTTCAATTGTTTGAATGGATCGGACTCATTGTCCAGGATAATTGCTCCTCGAACTCTAATCACGGGTGCGTGCCCTCATATCTTTTCGGATCCTCCAATCATAGATCCTGCCTCTGGGGGAGGAGTGATTGGAGGAGCTAGAGTAGCAAGCATGGAAGAGACCAAATCTGAGATTGGAGAAGATACTCTCAATTTCTGTCATTCTCTCACTTTCTGCCCCCTCCAATAAACCTCATTTTTCCCACGCCGAGATGCCTGAACTTGCAATTTTACAGCCATAATACAAGTTAATATGCATGAGAGCAATCTATCTTCAAATTTTTTGCTCGTCTTTGAAACTTTACAAGTAGCCGCGAGAAACCAAAATTGAATTCACACACTGACCCAATGTATTTTGAACCCTGATAGGTGCTGTCTGAAATGAAGAAAAGGAATGAGAGAAAAAGGAGAAAGAAATGGCACAGAAAACAAAATGGAAGCAGGGGTCATGAAAGTTAGAAAATCTAACTGGGTGCATGGGGGTGTGGTTTATTGGATACAAAAGAGGAGTACATAGCTATGTAGCATTAGTGAGACATAACCAGAAATTCATTGGCGACAGGAAGCAAACAAAACTTTCACGTTAAGAAAAAAGCATTGGACAGAATGCATATTATGAGTGTGGCAGATTCAAGTCAATAACTTAGTAACATATTGAAATGCTTTCATATGAGGATTACTCACAAATCTAAAACTCCTGAGAATGAGGCTTTTGTTGACCAGACAAGAACAGACAAGCATGTGGCATGATAATTGCTCAAAATAAAAAAAACAGTACATTTTTAACATTATAATGCATTATCACTATAACCCCATAAAATATAGTTTCCTTTTACATTATTCACTCAGACGTGCTGTAACTTTTCTATGACTGGAATTTCACTTATCTCTATTAAATCTGACATATATAGCATCTGCTTCCAGAGTAAGAACCTCACCTCCTCGACAAATTTTCTAAGCAGATAACATACATGATAGATGGGCGTGTGGGTGTGTGCGCGCGCGTGCGCGTGTGGGGGAATGTAATATGCCGCAACCGTTGAGAGAAGTTTTTGACAATTTCCAATGCTTTATTCAGGAAAATTAACCGAATTTGAGAAACGAGAGATAAAAACAACATGCATATACACCTGGTATAGCTTTTGTTCATTTTATGAACCACTTTTTCTCATGCTCATTTTAATAATTTTCTTTTTTAAAGGAGTGGAATCATTGAATTGTAAAAACAAACAGAAAAACCTTTATCATCTGTTCAACATTTCAACAAGGCATGACATTGAGACAGTGAGAAATAAAATGATAACAGTAATGAGGTTACAAATGGAACTGGGTGACAGTGCCAGTAATGAGTGGCATCCAATTCCAGGCTGAAGATTTGAGGCATTTAAGTTATGAAGTACATAATTTTGCTTAAACTCTTAATGTCAAATTTTCAGAAGTAAAGTTTCATTCAGTATCAAGTGATTCAGATGGAAAGCCACTCAATGGCAATAACAGGGAGATGAATTTACATTAACCATGTGGACTTGGGAATTTATAAATAGAAAATATTGCTTTTTGATTCAAGAGAGCAGAAATAAAATGTTGTAGACAGAAAGTGCATACAAGCATTATCTTACCTTCTGAAAAAGCATAATGCAGCTATAATGAGCTTAAAAATTTGGAATGCCACAGATATGAAGGTGTTGCATTCTGAGACATACAGTATCAGGAGCATGTAAAAATCTTGGAAGTTGAAGAGAGGCCAAATTATTTGATGTTTGAAGTTGAAAGAAAGACTCTATTTGCCCAAACTTCTTGGGGGACTATCTTTAGATTCATAGAAACCCTACAGTGCAGAAAGAGGCCATTCGGCCCATCGAGCCTGCACCGACCACAATCCCACCCAGGCCCTACCCCCATATCCCCACATATTACCCGCTAATCCCTCTAACCTACTCCTCTCAGGACACTAAGGGGCAATTTTAGCATGGCCAATCAACCTAACCCGCACATCTTTGGACTGTGGGAGGAAACCGGAGCACCCGGAGGAAACCCACGAAGACACGAGTAGAATGTGCAAACTCCACATAGACAGTGACCCAAGCCGGGAATCAAACCCAGGTCCCTGAAGCTGTGAAGCAGCAGTGCTAACCACTGTGCTACCGTGCCGCCCTTTCGAAGAAGCCTCCTCTGTTGCTGGGCAAATCCTACAGATAGCACCTCATGCTAGTGACTTCAATCTTGGCAGATACTGTCACATTAATTGACTTACCCAGCAAAATTTCAAAAATCACAATAAAGAAATTAGCAAAATAGTTCTCTCAGACCTTCACCCTATCCCCATACCCTGTGCATTTACCATGGCCAATCCACCTAAACTGCACATATTTGGACTGAGGGGGGAAACCTATTCAGATACGGGGAGAACGTACAAACCCCACACAGTCACCCAAGGCCGGAAATGAACCCACCCTTAGCGCTGTGAAACAGCAGTCCTAACCATTATGTCACCAATTCTTATTGTTAAAAATCACAGTTGAGTAATTTAAGATCAGAATCTTTAGTAGTGTTTATTCCACATCAGGCAATAATTTAGAAAATAATTGGCCAGATTACCAACCACAAGTACCATTATCTCCTGGTAAATGTTTTATGCTTGCTGTTTCATAGGAATGGTCAATAATTATCGTAATCAGCTATTGACCACATTCTAATTGATAGTGGGCAGAGTAACTACCAAAAAAGGTGGCGTCTACATCTGTGCTAGATCTGAGAGAACTTCAGCATCAGGAACTGTAAGAGTGAGCTTTGAGTAATTGCATGTTGATTGACTCTTCACCTACAGAAATTGGTCTGGCAAATTTCATTCAGGCAATTTATCATCTTTTGCGTTGGGTACACGGAGGGAAAATTTAGCATGGCCAATGCACCTAACCAGTACGTCTTTTGGACCGTGGAAGAACGTGCAGACTTCAGACAGACATTGACCCAAGCCGGGAATTGAAGCCGGATTCCTGGCGCTGTGAGGCAGCAGTGCTAGCCTCGCATATATTCTGTTCCCAAATGTGAAACTGAAAGGAAAGCTACCAAACGGACATTTGTGAATTAGCTAATGGGGAGATCCACCAACAAGGTACAGCTCCCTCTGGTCACGTCAGATACAAAAAGATTAAGGGGTGGCACAGTGGCGAGCACTGCTGCCTCACAGCAGCAGGAACCCAGGTTTGATTCCTGGCTTGGGTCACTGTCTGTGTGGAGTCTGCATGTTCTCCGTGTCTGCATGGGTTTCCTCTGGGTGCTCCGGTTTCCTCCCACAGTCCAAAAGATGTGCTGGTTAGGTGCACTGGCCATGCTAAATTCTCCCTCAGTGTACCCAAACAGGCGCTAGAGTGTGGCGACTAGGGGATTTTCACAGTAACTTCATTGCAGTGCTAATGTTAATGTAAGCCTACTTGTGAGGTAATAAAGAAACTTAAAAACCTTAAAATCCTCTAACAGACTTCTTCATTCTAGTTTGCTATTCTTACTAGAAATCCTATCATCCATGGATATCAACTGTGCTTAGATTCAGAGGACTTGTTGTAAGCCAACTAATGAGTTGGGACATTAGTTTTTGAACTCGACTCATTTTTATAGAATGGCTACCAAACTGGCATCACCTTCCTCAACTTGCCCTTTCCCTGCATCAGCCTTTTAAGGGGGAAGCTACAAGTGCTTTGGAACACTTCCAGTGGATTTGCTTGTCCACTGAAACTTGTATTTTGTTACAGTCACTCAGAATGGGTTCCATAATTTTATTCACTACTGATAGAAGTGGTCAATGTTACGACATTCAAGACAATGGAAGATAAATTAATGCAACGGAGATGTGGTTTCAGAGGCATTTGATGAGAATTACACACACAACTAATGAGAAGTTTTGAGCAAGGCAGGAACACAAGGGCACACAGTGGCTAGCACTGTTGCCTCACAGTGCCAAGGGCCCGGGTTCGATTCCCGGCTTGGGTCACTGTGTGCGTGGAGTTTGCACGTTCTCCCAGTGTCTGGGTTTCCTCGGGTGCTCCGGTTTCCTCCCACAGTCTTAAAGATGTGCTGGTTAGGTGCATTGACCTGATCAGGCGTCAGTGTGTGGCGACTAGGGGAATTTCACAGTAACTTCATTGCAGTGTTAATATAAGCCTTACTAGGACTAATAAATAAACTTTTTATAAACTTTTTAAAAAAAGAAAAATATTTGTAGTCGATCAATAAGTAACAACTACAATTCTTTAGGAATATACTTGAGAGAGAGAGAAACTAGAGCACCTGGTAGCGATTGATAAAATTGAGGGTAGTACAGCAAGCACACAACAAAGATAGTTTAAGAGGTAGAACAAGTATAAGATTTGAGAACACTACGAAGAAGTTGGCTGCTATCAAAGGCTGAGAAAGTTGGAGTCATGATCACTGATGTTGTACAACAGGGGTCCTGAAGAACATGACATCTGATAGAAAACCAATATGCCTGCAATTACCTGTGTCAGACCTGCATCTCTTAAATATAGACTATATATTTGCATTCTTTCAATCCAGCAGGACCTTTCCACTACCCAATGAATCCACTATAATTGTGTTTGGGCCCAACAAATTTCTTCCAAAGTCCAAAACCTGGAATTTTTTCCCATACAAACTGCTCTCCCCTCTTTTGAGATGTTTTTTCAAATCTACTGTTTTTCATGCTTTTAAAATCTGTTATATTTCCTCATGTGATTCAGTGTTAAACATTGTTTGATAATATTCCTAAGAAGCATTTTAGCACATTTTACCTTCGGGATGATGTATAGATGCAAATTGTTATTGCCTTCCTAAAATCCTTTAAAAGGGATTGAAATTAACTTAAGAATTTTCAAATTCTGTACTAAGTATACTTCATCCAGATTTTTTTCATTATGTTTATTATGTTAGGCACCAAGTTTGAGGAGTTAGGCACTAAATTAAAGGACAGAACCTCAAAGGTTATAATCTCTGGATTACATCAGCCTCGTACAAATTCACAAAGCTTACAAAAAATGAGAGTGATGAATACATGGCTCAAAGACTGGTGTGGGAGAAGTGGGTTTCAGTTCGTGGGGCACTGGCATTAGAACTGGGGAAAATGGAGGCTGTACTGTTGGGATGGTCTACACCTGAACTGTGCTGGAACCAATATGGCCTTGCAGACCATATATAACTAGGGAAGTAGAGATGGCTTTAAACTAAATAATGGGAGTGAGGGTTCAGTTGCACAGAAAATTAGAAAGTCAAAGTTAAAGAAGGCAGGAGTGCGGGTTAGCGATGAGTGTCAACAGAAATCAAAGAGTGACAGATTATATGAAAGTCATATCACACCAAGGACTCATACAGGAGGAGGGAAATTGGATAATAAAATAAACTTAATGGCTGTGTGTCTAAGTGCACAAAGCATTTGGAATAAAATTAATGAATTAACAGTGCAAATAGAGACAAATGGGTATAATTTAGTGGCAAAAACTGAGACGTGGTTGCAGTGAAACTAGGTTTGGGAATTGAATGTTCAATGGTACTCAGTATTTCGGGAAGGAAGGAAAAGGAGGTGGTGTTGCTTTGTTAGTGAAGGAAGAGATCAGTACTGTAGTGAGAAATGATATAGACACTAGAGTCCAAAATGTAGCATCAGTCTAGGTAGAAATAATAAATAGCAACGGGAAGTCGTCCCTGGTGGGAGTAATGTACAGATTCCCCAAACAGTAGTTCCACAATAGGACATAGTATTAACAAAGAAATACTGGGAGGCTGTAAGAAAGGTATGGCAATAATGATTTTGCATATTGACTGGAATAATCAAATTGGCAAGGGTAGCCTCGAGGGAGAGTTCATTTAATGTATTAGAGATTGCTTTTTGGAGCAATATGTTGTGGACCAACCAGGGAGCAGGCTAGTCTAGATTTGGTATTGTGTAATGAGGTATGACAAATAAATGATCTCGTAGTTAAGGATCCGCCAGGCAACAGTGATTATAGCATGCTAGAATTTCAAATTTAGTTTGAGAGCAAGAAACTAGAGTCCCACGCTAGCATTTTGGAGTTAACCAAAGGGAATTACATAGGCATGAGAACAGAATTGGCCCTAGTGGACCGGGCAGGAAGACTAAAGGGTAGAACAGTTGATGAATAGTGGCAGATACTTGAGATATTCAAGTCCTCCCAACTAAAATATATTCCAGAGAGGAGGAAAGGTGGTATGGGAGGAAAGATTTCCATGGCTAAGGAAGTTAAGCATAACATAAAGACAAAAACTAAGGTGCATCATATTGCAAAGGCCAGTGGCACACAAAGATTGGGAAGCTTTTAACTATCAACAAAGGTACACTAAAAGGGTAATAAAAATTGCAAATGTAAATTAAGAAAACTAGCGCAAAATTTAAAAATGAACAGCAAAGACTAATAAGTATATAAAGAGAGGAGCTGAAGTGAATGTTGGTCCCTTGGAAGGCGAGGCTGGCGAGTTAATACTGGGGAACGCAGAAATGACTGAGTCACTAAATCAATATATTGCCTCAGTTTTCACAGCAGAGGACATGGGTATGATCTCAGCAGTAACAGAAAATGCAGAGCTAAGAAAGGGAAGAACTTAGAACTATCACCACTAGGAACAAACTATTGGGATTGGAGGCAGGCAAGGCCCCAGAGCCTAATGGACTACATCCTACGGTCTTAAAGGAAGTGGCACTGGAGATAGTAGACCCATTGGTTACAATATTCCAAAATTTCCTGGGTGCGGGAATGGTTCCGGTGGATTGGAAAAATGCTAATATAATGCCCCTATTCAAAAAGAGAGGGAGGAAAAATGTAGGAAACTATAGCCTAATTAGTTTAGCATTTATTATTGGTAAATTATTAGAATCCATTATAAAGGGAGTAATAACAGGACATTTAAAAAGTCAAAGTGCAATCCAGAGTCCGCATGGTTTTATGAAGGATACATCACGTTTGACTAGTTTGCTTGTGTTCTCGAAGATGTAACAAGCAAGGTGGATAATGGTGATCCTGCAGATGCGGTATATCTTGGACTTCCAGGAAGGATTTGATAAGGTGCCACACAAAAGATTAATAAACAAGGTTAGTTCACATATGATTAGGGGTAATTTATTAGTTTGGATAGAGGATTGGCTAACCAACAGAAAGCAGAGTCGGGATAAATGGGTCTTTTTCGGGTTGGCAAGATGGGGGGTACACACAGTAAGAAGTCTCACAACACCAGGTTAAAGTCCAACATGCTCCTTGGGCACCAACTTTTCACAATTTATATTAATGACTTGGATGCAGGGATAGTAGGTACAATAGCCAAATTTGCAGATTTCACAAAAAATAGGTGTGATAGTAAGTATCAATAATGCGGTAAGAAATTTACAAATGGATATGAAGAGGTTAAGTGAACGGGACAAAAGTTGGCAGATAGAGTTTAACATGAATAAGTGAGAGTTTACCCATTTTGGAAGGATAAATACACCGGCAAATCATCTAAATGGAGAGAAACTTTGGGGTGCTTTGATGCAGAGGGATCTAGGTGTCCTCAGGCATGAATTGCAGAAAACTAGCATTCAGGTAATAAGGAAGGCAAATGGAATCTTGGCGTTTATTGCTAAAGGAATAGAATATAAACGTTGTTGCTACCATGCAAAGCATTAATGAAATCACACTTTGAATATTGTGTACAGTTTTGGTCCCCTTACTTGAGGGGGGGACGTAGTTGCAATGGAGCTGGTTCAGAGAAGGTTCACTACATTGATTCCAGAGATGTGGGGTTTGACTCACGAAGACAGATTGGGCAGTTTAGGCCTATACTCTCTGGAGTTTAGCAGAATGAGGTGGTGTCTAATTGAGGTGTACAAGATAAGGAGGATTGACAAAGTTGACGCGGAGAGGATGTTTCCTCGTGTAGGGCAATCTTGAACAAGAGCTTATAGTTTTAGGATAAGGGATGGCAGATTTAAAACAGATGAGGAAAAATTACTTCTCTCAAAGGGTCGAGTCTGGGGACTTCAGGACCCCAGAATGTGGTGGATGCTGGGACATTGATTAAAGTTAATGAAGAGGTGGACAGATTTTTAATTAGTAAGGGTAAGTGGAGTTAAGGCCGAGAAGATCAGTCATGATCATATTAAAAGGTGGAGCAGGCTCGAGGGGCTAAATTGCCTACTCTTGCTCCTAGTTCTTATGGTATCTTAATATAATAATTTTTCCATGGCATTGTGGAATATGGTCGCACAAAAGTAGTGAAAAGTTCTACAGCATATAGCATTCAGTATAATGTGAATATTTTGAAGCATGCTACAAAGAAGTGTGATTTAGAACACAATTTCTACCAAAACAAAGTTCAAATTATCTCACTTTTCTTTATCATAACTTTTTCTGTAAAAATCAACTGTGAAGGTGCACAAGTTGTTACTCTTTGCTGCATCTAGTTTTACGCAATTATTAAAATCATGATGCAAGAATAAGATAAAATACTGTGTTGCTGAATTACTTAATACTTCATGTGCTATTATAGGTAGCATCCAATTGTTTTAAACAGTGCACATAGTTCCTCAGGCAACCTACAGTGGTCCAGCTTCTTCAAATTACAGTAGTCAGGCTTTTAGTCCGACTTAAAAACTTTAGCCTAACAAAGCACTTTTTAGGAGTAATGTTTGCAAAGAACAAAACAGGAATTGGATTACCAGATTACTCAAATGAGTTTTATGTTAAGTTACCCAACACATTGCAGTAGATTCTGCTTGCAACATTTTTATTCAAGATTTTATTTTCCTAGTAGTGTCCTTTCCTAATCACCAATTAGCTAAACACCAAAAGTACTTACTAGTGTGCGCAGTCAATGAGCTGATATTCATTCGACCTTTCATAGCATGCTTTCACACCTTCATCCTGCCAGAGGACTGTTGTATGTTCATAGAACTCCTGAAACGGAACATTAAAAAAATTAGTCATTTGACAAGCGCAAATCAGAATTGAATGACAGATAATATCACACACAAACATTGTACTTCGTGGTTACTTTCACACAATGATTGGTTTTAGATATTGATATTGTCAGTAGTGTGTTGTACAAGCAAGTGATTTTGCATTATAATCTGTACAAAGGAACTGTGTGTAATCTGCCATTTAGCCCTTCGAGGCTGTTCGCGCCATTCAGTGAAACCGCAGCTGATCTGCCATGTAACTCTATACACGTGCCTTTCGTTGGTTTTAAAAATCGCCAACTGATCTGGCATCAGCTGTTGTTTGTGCAAGAATGCTCTAAATTTTTACCAACCTTTGCACAAAGAAGTGTTTCCCCATTTCACCCATTAAAGGTCCAACTCTAAATTTTACACTACGCCATCTAGTAATAGATTTCCCAACCAGAGGAAATAATTTTTCTGTCTCCCCTATCTATTTCCCTTATTTTGAAAACTTTGATCAAATTACCCCTTAAGCCTTCTAAATTTAAGGGAATACAATCTTAGTTTACGTAACCTTTCCTTGCAATTTAATCTTTGAAGTCTAAGAATTATCCTAGTAAATCAACATTGCATTTCCTCCAATATATCCTTGAAGTGTGGAACATACACTATAAGACACTGACATATCTGTATGTTTGTAAATGTAAAGTAAAAATTGCATATGCTGAAAACCTGAAACAAATACAAACTAGGAAGGAAATAGTGAGCTCAGTTAGCACCTGCAGGGAGAAAGCATAAGCTACTTTTTAAAATTGATTTGTGGGACATGGGTGTCGCTGGCTGGCCAGCATTTATTGCCCACTCCTAGTTGCCCTTGAGAAGGTCGTGGCAAGCCATCTTCTTGAATCGCTGCAGTCCATGTGCTGTGGATTGGCCCACAATGCAGTTAAGAAGGGAATTCCAGGATTTTGACCTGCGACTGCGAAGGAATTGAGATATATTTCCAAGTCAGGATGGTGAGTAGCTTGGAGGAAAGCTTGCAGGTGGCTGTGTTCCCATGTATCTGCTGCCCTTGTCTTTCTAGATGGAAGTGGTGGTGGTTTTGGAAGGTGCTGTCTAAGGATCTTTGGTGAATTGCTGCAGTGCATCTTGCTGCTACTGAGTGTTGGTGGTGGAGGGAGTGGGTGTTTGTAAATGTGGTGCCAATCAAGCAGGCTGCTTTGTCCTGGATGTTGTTAAGCTGGAGTGTAATTGGAGCTGCACCCATCCAGACAAGTGAGGAGTATTCCATCACACTCCTGACTTGTGCCTTGTAGATGGTGGATAGGCTTTGGGGAGTCAGGAGGCGAGTTACTCGCTGCAGTATTCCTCTGACCTGCTCCTGTGTTTATGTGGCAAGTCCAGTTGAGTTCCTAGTCAATGGTAACCCCAAGGATGTTGACAGTGGGGGATTCAGCGATGGCAACACCATTGAATGTCATGGAGTGTCATGGAGTTAGAGTGTCTCTTATTGGCAATGGTCATTGACTGGCATTTGTGTGGCATGAATGTTACTTGCCACTTGTCAGCTCAAGTCTGGATATTGTCCAGATCTTGTTGCATTTGAACATGGACTGCTTCAGTATCTGAGGAGTCGCGAATGGTGCTGAATACTGAGCAATCATCGGCAAACATTCTCACTTTTGACTTTATGATGGAGGGAAGATCACTGATGAAGCAGCTGAAGACAGTTGGGCCTAGGACACTACCCTGAGGGACTCCTGCAGAGAGGTCGTAGAGGCTTAAACGTTTACAGCATGGAAACAGACCAAATTTGTCCATGCTGCCACTGTTACCATTAAGTTAGTCCCAATTGCCTGCATTTGGCCCATATCCCTCTATGCCCATCTTACTGATGTAACTGTCTAAATGCATTTTAAAAGACAAAATTGTACCCGCCTCTACTACTGCCTCTAGCAGCTCATTCCAGACATTCACCACCCTCTGAATGAAAAAACTGCCCCCCTCACCGTAAACCTATGCCCTCTAGTTTTAGACTCCCCCTACCTTTGGGAAAAGATGTTGACTATCTACCTATCTAAAATAATGGGAGGCATATAGACCTCTATAACCTGGAGCTGAGATAACTGACCATCCACAACCACCTTCCTTTTCACCAGGTATGACTCTAAGCAGCAGAGAGTTTGCCCCTGATACCCATTGATTTCAATTTTGCTAGGGCTCCTTGATGCCACACTCGGTCAAACGCAGCCTTGATGTCAAGGCTCGTCACTCTCACCTCTGGATTTTGGCTCTTTCATCCATGTTTGAACGAAGACTGTAATGAGGTCAGAAGCTGAGTGACCCTGGCAAAACCTAAACTGGGAGTCACTGAGCAGGTGTTGCTTAATGGCACTGTTGATGACCCCTTCCATCACTTTACTGATGATCAAGAGTAGGCTGACTGGGCGGTAAATTGGCCGGGTTGGACTTTGCCCGGTGTGTGTAACAGGACATATCTGGGCAATTTTCTACATTGTCGGGTAGATGCCAGTGTTGTAACTGTCCTGGAAGAGCATGGCTAGGGGTGCGGCAAGTTCTGGAGCACAAGTCTTCAGTACTATTGCTGGAATGTTATCAAGGGCCATTGCAGCATCCAGTGTCTCCAACTGTTTCTTGATATGACGTGGAGTGAATCAAACTGTTAAATCTCGAGGTGTCCCCTCAAGAACTACTCCACAGCCAGGCGTCAGGGAACAGGGATTTTTTTTATTTATCCCACTCACTCCACACTCCAAGTGTTGACTGTCCACTCAGGACGGTTCCCAACCAGCTCACCCCACACCCCACGTCACATGACCCATTCCCTTAAACGGGCTATGTCCCACCATACTCTTCCCCTCTAAATAACCCCCCATAACAGCAACAGCATACTTAAACTATTTGCATATAATGACATTTTTTCTTTACATAATACAAACACTTGAAGAACCCACAGTATATTTACAGTATGATAGAGTCCACAATTAGTTCCCTATCCTGACGGCCATCTTACATCGATATAACCAACCTGTCAGGGGACTACGATTCCATGGAGGTCGTTTCCTGGGAAATGGAACCAATGTTATCATCCGCTCTGGCAAGTGCAGTCCCAACAAACCTACCAACATGACCTCTTCCCACACGTTGTCAGTCATCAATGTAGAGTTTCCTGTCTGCTCCATGACTGGAGGAGTTATCGATTCCAGACTCCCTCTCCTGAGACCTCCACTGGCACTGTTTAAAGGGAATCCCTACTCCTTGGTGTGGATCTGCCGAAAGTTGGTCCACATGTCTCCGTCATACTAACTCATCCCACGTTTCCACCATATAGGACAACGGCCCTGTCTTGGCTACAGTCACGGCTGGAACCCACTTCTCCCCCGTAGTGTCGTTTCTGACCAGTGCCAATTCGCCGTTCTGAAATGCCTTCAGCTTAGCATGTTCAGTTTGACGGCCTGGAGGGATCTCCTTGTTCCTCTCCACCATTCGTCTTGCCCAGTGAAGCCTCCAATGAGTGTTTAACAGTCTGTACAAAACGCTCCACTCGCCCAATAGTCTCTGGGCGGTAGGGCACAGACTTTACATGGTGAATACCATGCAAACCTCAACAAGCCCGGCACAAACTATGGTCTGTTGTCACTTACAATGTGGTTTGGATATCCAAACCTCGAGCTTGTCCAGGATCACTTCTGTGGTCGTCGATTTCACACATATCACTCCTGGCCACTTTGAATGTATATCGACGGCCACCAGCAGCATCTGGCTTCTATCGGCCCTGCAAAATCTTTGTGAACCCGCGACAAAGGCCCCTTTGGCCATTTCCATGGGTGCAATAGCAATGCAGGTGGTGCCTTCTGAATCTTGGCACACGACTTGCATGCGCCTGCTTTCTCCTCAAAGCAGACATCGACTTTTGGCCACCACACAACTGCGCGCCATCTTTTTCATCCACACCACTCGTGGGTGCAGTTGCTCCAACACTTTCCTTCTCAAGGACTGGGGAATGATGACCTGCATACCCCACAACAAACAACCATCCTGCACTGACAATTCCCACTGTCGACTTAAACATGGTCTCAGTTCTGGATCCTTCAGTTGACTTGTCCACCCCTTGCGAACCAAGTCAACTACTTGACTCGGTATGGCATCCTTTCTTGTGGCTTGTTTCACCTCAGCAGCTGTAATTGGTACCTTATCATCTTGTGGAAAGCACATGATCTGGATAAACTTGTCCAGACCTCTTTTTGAACCAGCAACGGCAGTGTGGATAACACATCCGCATTTGCATGTTGCTCTGATTGTCGATAATGGATTTCATACGAATGGCCCGACAATATCAACACCCACCTCTGCAACTGAACTATAGTCATACTTGGGATCCCCGAGTGAGGTCCCAAAATCTTGGTCAGCAGTCTATGATCTGTCAGCAAACTTCCTGCCGTACAGGCAGTGGTGAAACTTAAATGCCGAAAATGATGCCCAGTGCTGCCTCCTCTATTTGCGCTTAGTTCTGTTCTGCCTTTGAGAGTGACCTTGATGCAAATGCAATGGGCCTCTCTCTTCAGCATCACAAGGGATATCACTCTCCTATGCCATACAGTGACTATCATAGGCCACATGCTGATGTAACATGGGGTTGAAATAAACCTAGGATCCCGGACTCCTTCAATGTTTTCTTCGCTGCTTGGTGAGCCTTTTCACACTCCGGCGCCCATTGTATGCCTGTCCCTTCTTCAACAGCTGATGCAGAGGTATCAAAACTGTCACCACGTCAGGCACAAACTTGGCATAATAGTTCGAATCTGAGGAAAGGCCTCAACTGGGACACATTTTCTGCTCATGGCGCCTTCATTATTGCTCCTAGCTTCTTCGGTGCTTTATGCAACCCTTCACCATCGATAACGTGACCCAAGTACTCAATCAAGTCCTTAAAAAATGCATACCCGTCTTTCCTAAGCAGCCCATGTTCCTGCAGTCTCTTCAATGTCTCTTCTATTCAAAAAAACATTCCTCGTCAGTGGAACCCATCACCAGGATGTCATCCAAGTAACATTGAACTCCTGGAAGATCACTCAAATCTGATCCATTGCTCTTTGAAAAATAGCCGGGGCCTACGTGACCCCAAAAGGCAGTCATTTATAATGGCATAACCCCTTTTCAGTGATGATGGTGAACAGTGGCTGAGAATTGTCAGCCACCCCACCAGCAAAGAAGCTTGCAAGAGATCCATTTTGGTAAACCTCTGACCATTGGCAAGGCCACTAAAGTCTTCAATAATGGGCAACAGATACAGATCCACACACAAGTTGGGGTTCACAGTGACTTTAAAATCCCCACAGAGCCTCATTGAGCCATCAGTCTTCATGAACGATGGGCATGGCCCACTCACTTGTGGCCATTGGTTCCATACCCTCAAACCTACTAATCTTTCAAGTTCGGCCTCCACTTTGGGTCTGATTACATATGGCACTGACGTGCCTTCATGTTCTTTGGGCATGTATCTGGTTTCAGTCGTAGACTCACTTTAACTCCTTTCATCTCTCCAAGGGTCCCACTAAGCATCTTCCTATATTTTTCTAAAGTGCTGTTCAGAATCGAACAAGACTTTAGTTGATTCACTACTTCCCAGTTTAATTTCAATTGTTTCAGCCAAGATCGTTCAAACAATGCGGGATAATCGCCCTTCATGACATACAAAGGCAGCTGCGCACACTGGTTCCTCAGCTGCACCTTGGTCGAGACAGCATGTGAGAGGAACCAACTGTTCCGTATATGTCCTCAGAGTGATGTTCGCAGGCTTCAGGGGAAGATGATTCAACTTTATTTTGTAAATGGACTCTGGAATTAACGATACTGCCGTCCTAGTGCCCACCTCCATCTTCACTAGTTTCCCTTTGACTTTGGGCATTGCCCAGAACCTGTCTGCTTCACCTCGCACTGCCAGGGTGTTCAACTTCAACCATGTTTTCTCAGTCTGCTCTGTTCCATCCATAGATCCCACGGACCCCTTGTCCTCATCTACATTGGCTACTTGCCACTTCCTCCTGGGTTTGAACCCTGACCGCTTTAGCTTCACACTCTCTTGGAACTCCGGTGCTCTGCAGTTTTAAGCAATGTGGCCTGTCTTCTGACAGTTACAGTACTGAGTTCCTTTTGTTCAACAACTGGACTCCGTGTGACCCCTCAGTCACAAAGGCAGCATTTCTCAGTCCACGACTGACTCTTAGGCGTCTCTGCCACCTTGTGTACTCATGCTTAAATGTGCCGCCTCCATCAGCCCATTCCATGGAGAACGCGATCTCCAACGCCTTCTTAAACTTCAGCTGCTGTTCTGCCAAAACTCCGCTGAATTTCTTCCTGCTGGAGGCTACATGGAAGCCGATCCCTACAAGAAAACCTGAGGTCTCAGTGCTCTGAGAGACTCTTCAGTGAAGCCACAAATTTAGAAATGGTCTCACCTTCCATCTGGTCCCGCTTGTAAAACCTAAAATGTTCCGCAATCAGCAGCAGTTTTGGCATGAAATGCCCCTCCAATACCATACACAACTCTTGAAAAGATTTCTCCATTAATTTCTCTGACTGCAGAAGGCTTCTCAAGACACCAAACGTTTTATTTCCTATTGTGCTCAAAAAGAACAATATAACGATGTTGGCTTCCACTCTATACTGAACAGTTTGATGTAGGCGGTCAACGACTCAGCTTCTTCGTCGAACGTCCCTATTGTACCAAAGTTTCCCACCATTTCTCTTTCCTGGCAGCAAGGGTTTTCCCCACCCCTAGTTAGGCCAGAAGCCTGTTTTTCCCACGCAGGCTCCTGCGCTCGCTTCTCTCCGAGCATTGTTCTGCAATTACCTAACAACAGAGTCTTCCTCCAATCACCCGCAACTCAATGTCAGGGATGGAGACCGACTTGCAACCGTCGACGGCTCTCAATCCAGTATGAGGCACATGCGAATTAACAAGCCAACTGCAGTTGAACACCACACTGCACAATAAATGGCAGGTGCTATCAAGATAAAAGCTGTCTATCTCTCAACAACCCACCAAGACGTTGGTAACACTGAGTCAACCAATCTCCCTGGAATTCTGTCTCTCTCACGAGGGATTCAAGTCTTCACCTTCGAAGATTTCCCCTTGGAATTTGCTCCAACTTGAATGGCTTCAACAACGGCCCACCTAGCAGGGTTTCAAATAGCAGGTCGATTTCCCATGATGCACAAATATGCACTCAAGCACCAAAACACAAGCACAACTTTAGCTCTTCAGCCATACCAAGCAGACTACTGCTGCTGCAAGGGGGTACCTTTACTGCAATGGCCTGCAGCATGGAGTCACCAACCTCCGACTGCCTCCTTGGACTTTCAGTTTCTTCTCAGCTCTTTTTGATTACTGGGGCTTCCCTTGAGCCTTCCTCCCTCAAGTCTGTACTCGCAGCCCTTTTCTCTGCTCCTCTAACTGAACTGTGGTCTTTATCCCATCCCTATGCCCTCCTCCTTTATGACCTCTCCCTTCCCCCTGCCTGGGACTCTACTTCTTGATGTTACTCCGCTCTTGGTCACCTGGCCCAGGTTTATTTTCCTGGCCTAGCCAGATTGTCCCTATCTTTCTTTATGCTCAGGCACTCTGAGCCTGTCCTAGGCCCAAAGAACTTGCACTGCGAAATATGTACATGCAGCCCAGTTGCTGAATGTGCGCAAAGTCAGAGTTCAAGTTTCTGACTTCCACTCTGAACACCAAGGTAAGTTTGAGTTTCACAACAAATGGGGCTTTTTCAAATGGAAAATATGTAATATTGTAGAAGCTCTGAAGAAGGCTGTGTCTGAACAACTGACATGCTTTTTCATCTGACACCAGCCGAAGTATTGCTCTTTAAGTTTTGATTTTAGGTATTCGATGTTTGAGTTTAAAAAAAATGTATACATCATCCACTAGCATGAAACTCTTCCCAGACTTTTAAAAATGCTTTCTAAATATCCATCAACTACCTCTCTGCAATAGGATTCAGAGGCTTGAATCTCAAGATCCACCAGCTCGCTTCCAAATCGGTTCCATCCCTTCATCTTCTTGTTTTTGTTTAAACTTGACTTTTCTCTTTTGGGGTGGTAATGCACCCAACTATCTTTATATCCATAAAAGGGAAAGAATGAGGCAAGGTTGCCCAATGGCATCCATCAATGATGCAGTGAATGGCAGCAAAATGGTTTCAAAGTATCTGTTCCTAATCTTCTCGAAATAGTGGTATGGCTTCTCAGAAACAGACTAAATTATTTGGTGACTTGCTAAAGGAACTACTTAACTCGGTCGCATCAGTAGAATGCAGTAAATGGCGGTTATAGCGATATACGAAATAACTTACATTTATATTCTGCCCTGAACACAAGGGAACATCCTCAGGCTCTTTAGTGGGGGTGGGGCAGAATGCACAGCAGGCTGAGAGTCAAATTAAAGGTTTATTCAGGAAGGGATTTGAACTAGCTGGACAGATTGAAAATAAGGCAGGGCAGGGCAAACTAGGGAAGAATTTAACGATGAAGAAAACCATTTTAAAATGAACCATGGGATGGTAAGCTCAGATAGGTAAGTAAAGATGCAAGTCTAGGTCGGTGACACTGAGGGGCAGGAGTAATGCTGCGAGTTTTGGAGGAAATGAAATTCATGAAGCTGGGGGTCAGGAAGCTATCAAACAAGTGCCAAGGACAAGTGGAATGTTAAGGGATTTGTTGCAGATTACGAAGGAATACAAGAGGGTTTAGACAGCAGAGATGGAGTTGGGCAACATTGCAAAAGCACAGAAGCTGATAATAGCAGGGATACTTGGAGTCAAGTGTAATGCAATATAACATACATGCCAAGTATCATAGATAGCAATTTTTAAAAAATATTAATGAAGTACATAAGAGTTCTTACTGTTTTCTTTTTCTCTTTGGATGATTAACAGTGTTGAGAACTGTACTGTTGCTCAACTCAATTGAACTTTCTGCCTATTTCCTGAGTACTAAGTGTTTTAAACTACTTGTATCAAAGTAAATCAATACTACAGTTAAGGGAAACCACCAACACACTTCCCCTCCTCCCACCATAAAATAAAAGACAAAAAAGATACACCTATCATATTATAGTTACAGTTCTGCACTATTGGTAGTCAGCCTTGGATTTAAAACCCAGACTAAAACAAATCTCAGAATGGTAGTCTGGGAATTTGAATTCAATTTGAGAGTGGAATAATGATCATGAAGTTATCAGACTGTCGTACAAGCCCAACTGGTTCACAAATATTCTTTGGGGAAGTAAGCATCCCTGTTTTGACTTATGCAACCCCATGTCTGCAGTAAATGAGAGAGAGTAGAGCCAACGTCGAGTCCAGATGACCCTTCGTCAGAGGGTCATCTTTGCTCTGACGAAGAGTCATCTAGACTCGAAACATTGGCTCTATTCTCTCTCCACAGATGCTGTCAGACTTGCTGAGATTTTCCAGCATTTTTCTGTTTTTGTTTCAGATTCCAGCATCTGCAGTATTTTGCTTTATTTACAGTAAATTGGCTAACTCTTAAACAACCAAAAAGTTGTGTCAAACTGCTTCAAAGAAGGGCCACCAGCACCACCACTTTAGAGTCTCCAAGGAAAAGGTAATAAATGCTGGACTTGAAGTGTACAAGGCATTAGTAAGGCCACCCTTGGAATACTGTGTACAATTCTGGTCACCCTATTATAGAAAGGTTATTAAACTAGAAAGAGTGCAGAAAAGATTTGCTAGGATGCTACTAGGACTTGATGGTTTGAGTTACAAGGAGAGGCTGGATAGACTGGGACTTTTTACCCTGGAGTATGGGAGGCTTAGGGGTGATCTTATAGAGGTCTATAAAATAATGAGGGGCATAGATAAGATCAACATCTTTTCCCAAAGGTAGGGGGGAATAAAACTAGAAGGCATAAGTTTAAGGTGAGAGGGGAGAGATTCAAAAGGGTCCAGAAGGGCAGAGGGTGGTGAGTGTCTGGAACGGTGTCTAGGCAATAGTAGAGGCTGGTAGAATTTTGTCTTTTAAAAAGCATTTAGACAGTTATATGGGTAAGATGGGTATAGAGGGATATGGGCCAAATGTGGGCAATTGGGATTAGCTTAGTGGTAAAAACTGGGTGGCATGGACAAGTTGGGCCAAAGGGCCTGTTTCCATGTTGTAAGCCTCTATGACTATGAAAATTGCTGCGGTGGAATGAGTGGATCGAAATTATCGGTGAATCCAGATTATAGTGACTGGAGGGAATGAATGGCTCCGAATCTAGCCGACTTACAAGTTACAATCTCTCTCAAAAATAAAGATTTGACAATGCCTCAGACTTTAAAAAGCCATTTCACTCCGAGTAAACCCATTTTTGTTTTTATTTTCTGCCCCATCCAGACCATCGGCATAAAATACAACTGAAGATTTGGAAGGGCTGCAAATTTTGAAGCAAAACATCTTCTGATAACATCTACCTTATGGTGTGGTTGGGCATCCTAGCTTCAAAAAATATTATTTTGTTGCCTATCGACATCAAATTCTATGCCAGGCCACAACTGTCAACCGTTATACTGCTTTTCAAGAAAGGAGGGAGAAAGAAAACTGTATTACAGGCTAGTTAGCCGAACATCAGTTATTGGGAAAATGGTGAATTCTATCATTTGGGGAGTCCTGCATTGCAACAATGTGAATGTAACAGTTTTACGAACCATTAATGATATGGTTTATTTTACCATTCCTCTCTGTGAAGAACTGGGTAATCGTGAACCTAAATACACCTGATCCCATTCGAACCAAATCAAAGCACCTTGCTTTAATTTCAGTTGGTACCCTATCACATTCTGAATAAACTTACAAAATTCAGCATTAAATTCAGATGAACATCCACTGAACCATATAAAAACCATTGCAATCAATATTAATTTGAAGTATGTGAAACACGTATGTAAATACAATCCTCCAGGAAAGATGGAGCCTACCATTCAACTGTCACTGCCACTTCCCTCCCTTCAGCACTGGCTAAAGAACATTTGATAAGAACTTATAAAATAAGATCAACAGGCCTTACTTGCATACATGCAAAGCTCTGTTGCCATATCTTAACTTGCTCCAAGTCGTTGCAACCATTATCCCTGTACCTGTTGACCTTCGCTTGCTCCCATTCAGATGTCACCTCTGCCTGACCACGTCACTGTAATCTCATCCAGCTCTTCAAGCCTTCAAAATCTCTGTGCTCCACCAATTTTGACCTCTTCAGCAGCCCCAATTTTAATTGCTCGCAGTGCTTTTTAGCTGCCTCAACTTGAAATTCTGGTATTCCGCCTCTGAATCTCTCCACCTCTGTCCCATCCTTAAAATCTACCACTTCAACCAAGCTCCTGGTCATATGTACTAATGTCTCCCTCTGTGTTCATTGTAAAAATGAATTCATTAGTAATGCTCGTTAAGCATCTTGGATATTTTGCTACTTTAAAGGTGCTATATAAAAACAAGGCGAGGAGATGCCGGCATTGACTGGGGTGGGCACAGTAAGAAGTTGCACAATACCAGGTTAAAGTCCAACAGGTTTATTTGGAATCACGAGCTTTCGGAGCGCTCACCTAATAAAGGAGCAGCGCTCCGAAAGCTCGTGATTCCAAATAAATCTGTTGGGACTTTAACATGGTGTTGTGAGACTCCTTAATACAAATACAAGTTGCTGTTGTTTTGTATCCTTATTGAGAAGTCCCATCAAGATGCACATTCTAAACTCAAATCTTCTTTGTTTGCCAGGTGTTACAATACCACAGATAATATGCATCTACACCAAAGATGTTTAACATCGGCTCCCAAACATTTCCAATTCTACATGAAATAAGTGTACATGGTATGAGTGCATTATTTCCGACTAGCCTTATGTCAAAACTGAGAAGACGTGCAAGCAATTTTTAAAAGAAATTTAAGTGTGATTTTAATTACTTACACCCTTCACTCCTGAGATTGAAAACAATGACAGCCTAAACTTGTGCCAGTCAGAAATGCTTCAATTGGCATATGGGTTTACGCCAAGCTATGTCTTCAGCAAGCTATTTCCTGCAATGATGGATACTAGCAAAATATTATGCAAGTGAGACAGGGGTTTTATGCATAATGAATGATATCAAATCAGAGTTCTAGTTTAGCAGCTCAGGCAGCATAGTGGCACAATGGCAAGCACTGCTGCCTTACAGCATCAGGGACCCTGGTTGAATTCTGGTCTCGGGTCACTGCGTGGAGTTTGCACATTCTCCCTTTGTCTGCGTGGGTTTTCTCCGGGTGCTCTGGTTTCCTCAGTCCAAAGATCTGCTGGTTAGATTGACTAGCCATACTAGATTTCCCCTTAGTGTCGAAGACTAGAAGGGTAAATACGTGCGGTTAAGGGGATAGGGCCTGGGTGGGATTCTTGTCGATGCAGGCTCGATGAGCTGAATAGCCTACTTCTGTAAGGATTCTATGATTCAGTAGAACAGGGAGGGACTTTCCCCTTTTTCTTTAAAGCTTAAAGAGTTGATTAGGTAAACAACGATATTTAATCACTGGGTTCAAATTGTACATCTAAGTAGCATCCTAAAAGCAAAACCACCACAGACCCCATCACAGATAGAGGCAGATATGGGAACACATATGCAACGAGGGAGGAATTGGAAGGGTGACCAATGGCTGAATCAAACGATGGATTTTAGGAGGCAGTGGAAGTTCTTTTAAGGTTAAGGAAGCTGAAGTTTAGTTATCAATGACTGGCTAAGGAGGAGGGGGATAGAACACAATTTCAGAGTCTGAATAATAGGCAGGGTAGGAGCATGGTCCAAAATGGATTTGTAGATGAGATCATTAATTGTAGTACATTGAGTGACTTGGAGCCAGTTGGTGACTGAGGACAGGAAATAGACATTCAAGCTTTGAACAAATTGGAGCTTGAAGATTGGGAGACCAGCAAGGAGAGCCTGGAGCAATGGAATGTAAGGGTCTTAAAAACATCAATGATGATTTCAGCTGCAGATGACGTTGCAGAGGCAATAACTGATCTTACTGAAGGACAGAATGTCATTTCAAGTGTATCTTAGGGTGAAATCAAATATGCTTCACAGACTATGTGTCATTATTTTCTCAGAAAGACCAACTGAAAAACACCATAAAAACAATGCAGAATTTTAAACTACATAAATACACAATTGAGGTTTTCTTTCCTCAGTAATCAAAAACAACTAAATGTGCAATCTTTACAGGCTTACCTTTTCTAGCTAAACATAGCACATAGGTGCTGCAATGTACAAGAGTGGGAGAAAGTGTACGAGTGAGAAAGAAAGCAAGAAAAAAAATCTTGCATTTATATAACACCTTTCATGACTAATGATATGCAAAAGTAGTTTACAGCCAATAAAGTGTTATTGAAATACAGTCACTATTGTAATATAGGAAATGTGGCAGCCAATATGCACAGCAAATGCCCATAAAGAGCAACATGATAATGCAAATAATGTAGTTTAATTATGTTGTTTGTGCACACACACGGGGCGGCACGGTAGCACAGTGGTTAGCACTGCTGCTTTACAGCGCCAGGGACCCAGGTTCAATTCCCAGCTTGGGTCACTGTCTGTGTGGAGTTTGCACGTTCTCCCCATGTCTGCGTGGATTCCCTCCGGGTGCTCCGGTTTACTCCCACATTCTGAAAGGCATGCTGGTTAGGTGCATTGACCCGAACAGGCGCCGGACTGTGGCGACTAGGGGAATTTCACAGTAACTTCATTGCAGTGTGTAAGCCTTACTTGTGAGTAATAAACAAACTTAAAAAAAACACACGCACACACTTCCCTCCACCTTGTGGTGAGGAAATGCATGTTTGATGCATCAGGCTGAAAATTCAAATGAACACCACCCTTTGATGCCACCGCCCCCACAATGTACAACCAAAATGGAACATTTGGACTCGGAAGTAACACAGAACACTCTCTCATAACACGTTGTTTGAGAACTACCCAAAAGTATCCGATTCTCTGTACACTAATAGCAATAGATCCCCAATGTAAGTCTAAAGAAACAAGCAGGCTGCTGACACTGCTCAAAAAAATGGCAGTATAGCATTGAGCCATTGGTGACCACGTTTTTGGATCTTTTAACATCCACACCCCAGATCCTTCTAATTGCATCTACAATGAAAAAAACTTCAATCACTTCAACTGCACCCTCAAACTACCAACTGCCTATGCTTTGGCCTGTATGCTACAATACATCTGCTCAACTATGCCCCCCATGTCCACCTTTGTCCACATTCTTACATCCCATCTACTCAGCATACCAGTTCAACCCACTGTCCAAACACACCGAGGCCTGCTAGCCAATCTCTCTTCTCACTTAGTAGGTCCGGGATACCTGGTTAAATGCTTAAAGGCTTTGTCCCATCACTCTAGCTTCTTAAATGGATACATGTACCCCCCCCCCAAAAACCCCAAACTCTCCATTACCTTTAGTCTGGCCTCTGTGCACTCCCCCTTCCTTCAACAAAGTATTGGCCCCAGGCACCCCACGGCTGCCCTCAGCAGGCTCCTAGAAATAGGAATAAGCCATTTGGCCCTTCGAGCATGCTCCACCATTCATAAGATTATGGCTGATCTGTCTGACTGTAACACCATTTTCATGCCCATCAAAAATCCCATCTAACTTAACGTTTAATATATTTAATGACCCAGCCACCACTGTTTTCTGTGGAACAGAATTTCAAAGGTTATCAACTTGAGAGAAAAAATCCTCTGCCTCGCCATTTTAAATGGGTGACCTCTTATTCTGAGATTATGCCTCTTAATTCTAGATTTCCCTTGACGGGGAAACATCATCTCAGAATCTACCCAGTCAAGCCACCTCAGAACTTTATATGCTTCAATAAAGTTCACTCTCATTCTTCTAATCTCCAATGACTTTCCCTTCAAGACAACTCCTTCATCCTAAGAATCAACCTAATCAAACTTCTCTGAACTGCTTCTAACCTTCCTGCCAACATGGATAACCTCATTTCCCAACACCATAAACCCTCTGCCAATCTTTTGCCCACAGACCTAATATATCGATATCCCTTTGCAGACTGTACATATCCTCTTCACAACTTTCTTCCCTTTGCGTCATTTGCAAATTTGGCTACAATACAATCTGTCCTTTCAAAAGCATTAAGATGGATCACAAACAGCACTGATCCCTGCAATGCAAACTAGTCACAGCCTGTCAACCTGAAAATGACCGATTTATCCCAAATGCTTCCTGTTAGTTAGCCAATCCTCCATCCATGCTAATATGTGGCCGCCAACACCTTGAGCTCTTGCATGGCACCCCAACGTCTTTGCGTGGCACCTTACTGGAATCCCTTTAGGAAATTCAAATACACCACATCTATTGGTTCTCCTTTATCCACCCTGCTTGTTATATCCTCAAAGAACTCTTAACAAATTTGGAAATCCCCTTTCACAGATCCATGTCGACTCTGCTCTGCTACTACTTCCTTAATAATGGATTCTAGCATTTTGCCAATGACTGAAATAACTAGCCAATGGTTTGCTGCTTTCTGTTGCCCTCCTTTCTTGAATATTGGTGTTACATTTATGGTTCCCTAATTGCTGGGACCTTTCCAGAATCTGTGAATTTTGGAAGCTTACAATCAATGCATCCATTCTCTCTGCAGACACTTCTTTTAAGACCCGAGGATGCAGTTCTCCTCGTATTTTTTTCTATGATTGTTTCAAGTTCCACCCTCCCTTTTTCCCGCTGCTTTTCTACTAAACTTGGGATTTTTTTTGTGCGTCTTTTACTGTGAAGATGGATAGAATATACTTGCTCAAAGCCTTTGTCATTTCCTGTTTCCCATTCATTTCCCAGTCTCACCCTCCATGGGACCAACATTCACTTTAGCTCATCTTTCCCTTTTTATACACTTGTCAAAGCTTTTAATGTCTGTTTTTATACTCCTTGCTAGTTTCCTCTGATACTTTGCTCTATAATTTTTCTAGTCATCCCTGCTTTCACTTTTCTGGGTTCCCATTAATTTTTGCATCTTTTAATTTGATACCATCCTTCACTGCCTTAGTCAGTCATAGAAGGTGCACCCTTTCTTTCTAAATGGAATAATTATTAGAGAATTATGAAATACCTTCTTAAATGTCTCCATGAGGACATGGTTCAAGAGGTTTTTCTAAGTTAAAGGTTGCTTTCTAAACAAAATGAGTTTTATTCCAGTTTAAAAGTACGTAACAGTGCAGAAAGACAGCCCAGGTGAAATCCAATTTGACAGAGATGACTTTGGTATTTCCAGAATAGATCAAGTTGTGATAAAGTTAGACAATGCAACAAAGGTGGGCTGACAGGAACAGTAGACGCAGAGTTAAGTGGATGATTTCTCTCTTCTCTCCTGTTGAATTTCCAGTCTTAATCTAGGTACTATCGCAGTGTGAACTAATGACATAAAACTGACTCTGATTTGGCACTATTTTACAACTTCATTAAAAGGCAGAGAATGGCTGATACAAATGCAAGAAATGTGAAGATGTTGGAAATGTGAAATAAAAACAGAAAGTGCTGGAAACACTCAGCAGGTCTGGCAACATCTGTGGAGAACTAAATTAGTGTTAACAATGTTTCAGGTCTCATCGGAACAGGTGAAAGGTCACAGAACTGAAACCTTTAACTCTATTTCTCTCTCCCCAGATCTGCTGAGTATTTCTAAAATTCTGCTTTTATTACAGAATGGATGATGTTGAATATCCTGGAATGTTATGGCAATGGAGACAGGCTTATTATTCCAAGTTTGGGTTTGAGGGAAATTGTTGGCTTAGAGAGCACTTTATTCTGTTGTAACCATAATGAAGTTGATCCAGAAGTTTCAAGCTGACTTTGGGCGGCTGAAATAGCTGCGTGTTCTTTCTCTTGCTGCTAAAGTTATTGACTTGAGTGTCAAATAAAAAAAACTTGTAGCTGAGATTATGCATCTGATTATATTTCATTTTGTTGAAAAGCTATGCAAATCTAACCATTTTAAATAAACTATGTAGGTGGCAGGAAAATGACAATGAGATTATATTCAAGTAAACTTTTAGCTGAGTATGGCAATATCAAATTTGGTTCATTAGCAGCAATACTGGTGGGCTTGGTACAGTAAATTATATTTTGTAATATCACTATTACATAGTGTTTGAGTTCAGTTATGTAAAATAACATTGGCTACCTCAAATTCTACAGTGCTAAATTCACCATCATATTAGCACATCCTGCACAGAGTCTGCAATTTTCCTATATGAATATTTTTAACAACTTCAAATTATGCATGGAATGCCAGTTACTAAATCACTATAAACACTATTGCCAATAAGATCTGAATCTCCCATCAATTAGAGAGCACTGTACAAAAGGGGATTATTCACAAAGGATTTGCATTACTGTAATCTTACACGCCATTTCTCGAGAAGACTGTAAAATGCACAGTAAGTTGTGGCATTGAACAACTATTCTGGTTATTTGACATCTTTTGCGATCCATGATATGGAATTTACTGACATTCCAAGTCCTTATGAATTAGTTCTAAGCAAGAGTGAACATATCGCCACAAAGAAAAAGAGGGTCTGCAGCACAGGAATTGCTAGATGAAAGCCCATCTTGTTCATCTAACATGCTCAGTCAAATTATATGATAATGGAATCAGAATTCTACAGTGCAGGAGGCCATTTGGCCCATCGAGTCTACACCGACCACAATCTCACCGAGACCCTATCCCCATAACCCATGCATTTACCCTAGCTAGTTCCCCTGAAACTAAGGGGCAATTTAAGATGGCTAATCCACCTAACCCGCACATCTTTGGACTGTGGGAGGAAACCGGAGCACCCAGAGGAAACCCACGCAGACACAGGGAGAATGTGCAAACTGCACACAGTGACTCAAGCCGGGAATCGAACCCGGGTCCCTGGCGCTGTGAAACAGCAGTGCTAACTTCGCCACCGTGCCGCTCCATGTTTGACTAATCATGACATACAGTTTTTTTTCAATTAGTTTACTACAGATCCAGACATGATTTTCTCTTCTGATGGGAGAGCTTTGGGAAATGTAGGTCCAAAGTCATCAGTCCTTCCCAAGCATATTGCATCTACCATGTCTTAAATTAGTCATATTCATTCCAAAATATTAATTTCTATGAAGTAACTATCTGTTTTCACCATCCCACTACAGAGAGTGTTCCATATATCTACCACATGCTCACTGAAATAATACTTCCATGGGTTAATTTGAAACAACACACAAGGCACTGGTCATGCCCTTTGATTTGAACAGGATGAAACAGTTCATCATGATCAACCTTATTAGTTCCTTTAGAGTCCTAAAATCAGTAAATATATCAACTCTCATCTGGTTACTGAAATAGTTCGGGCTTTTTACAGTACACTATATTACTGATTTTCAACCATAGCACTTGTCATTGTTGGGTTATTTTCAATAGAAGGCTTGAGATTAAAACTAGCTAGAAAATTTCAGCCACAAAAGAAACTTGGGACAGTGACGTAGACAGCAGAGGAGAGCAAGACTAATGAACATAGAACATAGAACATTACAGCGCAGAACAGGCCCTTCGGCCCACGATGTTGCACCGACCAGTTAAAAAAAAAACTGTGACCCTCCAAACTAAACCAATTTCTTTTCGTCCATGAACCTATCTACGGATCTCTTAAACGCCCCCAAACTAGGCGCATTTACAACTGATGCTGGCAGGGCATTCCAATCCCTCACCACCCTCTGGGTGAAGAACCTACCCCTGACATCGGTTCTATAACTACCCCCCCTCAATTTAAAGCCATGCCCCCTCGTGCTGGATTTCTCCATCAGAGGAAAAAGGCTATCACTATCCACCCTATCTAAACCTCTAATCATCTTATATGTTTCAATAAGAGAAACAGCCACAATAAGGGAAACAGCCACATAATGAACCCCAATCGTGGATTCTGCCAGACAGACACTGAAACATTCAGCAAAAGCTTTATGTTGCCAGGACAATTTTTTTCTTCCCACTACTTGCATTAAAAACTATTCCCAACGCCAACCACTTTGTAGACCCAAAATCCACGATGAACGCTTTAAACACAAATATCAGAAACTAAATAATTTCACTGCAGACACGTACAGTGCCCAGAGTATAAAGACCCAGGTAGAAACATTTCTGGCTTCATTACTAGTATATGCATTATTGTACATAGCTTTGAAAATACAATGGAACTATAATGCGTTTGAAACACTTTTTACAGTACACTATATTACTGATTTTCAACCGTAGCACTTTTCATTGTTGGGTTATTTTCAATAGAAGGCTCGAGATTAAAACTAGCTAGAAAAATTTCAGCCACAAAAGAAACTTGGGACAGTGAGAAAAATCACTGTTCTTATAACAATAACTTGCATTTATATAATGCTTCTAACACAATGGATGACAATTTCCAAAGCAGGTGAGCCAAAGTGGGTTAAGAGGGGGTGAAAGGCAGGCAATGTTACGGAATTAGAAATAGACACAGATATATGGTTGAAAGGGATAATCAGCCATGGATATCTAAGAAAATAAAGGTGGATATTAAATGGAAAGAAAATGCATACAAAGTGGCAAAAATTAGTGGGAAACTAGAGGATTGGGAAATCTTTAAAGGTCAACAGAAAGCCATGGAAAAAGCTATAAAGAAAAGATAGATTATGAGAGTACACTAGCACAGAATGCAAAAACAGATAGCAAAAGTTTCTACAAATATATAAAATGAAAAAGAATGGCTACGGTAAACATTGGTCCTTTAAAGGGGGATTTAATAATGGGAAATGAGGAATTGGCTGAGACATTGAACAGGTATTTTGTGTCGGAGCAGTGGAAAACACAAATAACATGCCAAAAGTTGATGACAACATGGCTATGGCAGGTGAGGACCTAGAAATGATCATTATCACAAAGAGGTAGTGTTGAGCAAGCTAATGGGGCTAAAGGTAGACAAGCCTCCTGGCCCTGATGGAATGCATCCCAGCGTACTGAAAGAGATGGTGGGAAAATAGCAAATGTGCTCATAATTATCTACCAAAATTCGCTGGACTCAGGGGGAGTTCTGGCAGATTGGAAAACAGCAAATGTGATGCCACTGTTTAAAAAAGGAGGGAGACAAAAGGCGGGTACCTATAGGCCAGTTAAATTATCTTCTGAAGTGGGGAAAATGCTTGAATCTATCAAGGAAGAAATAGTGAGACATCTGGATAGAAATTGCCCCATTGCGCAGATGCAGCATGGGTTCATCAAAGGCAGGTCATGTTTAATTAATTTATTAGAACTCTGAGGACATTACCAGCGCGGTGGACAACGGGAACCGCTGGATGTGGTGTATCTGGATTTCCAGAATCATAGAATCAGAATGCAGGAGGAGGCCTTTTGGCCCATCGAGTCTGCACCGACCATAATCCCACCCAGGCCCTATCCCCATAACCCCATGCATTTACCCTAGCTAGTCCCCTTGACACTAAGAGACAATTTAGCATGGTCAATTCACTGAACCCGCACATCCTTAGACTGTGGGAGGAAACCAGAGCACACGGAGGAAACCCACACAGACACGTGGAAAATGTGCAAACTCCACACAGACAATGACCCAATCCGGGAATCGAATCCGGGTCCCTGGCGCTGTAAGGCAGCAGTGCTAACCACTGTGTTACCATGCATTCAACAAGGTATTGCATAAGATAAAGGTGCATGGCGTTACAGGGTAAGGTATTAGCATGGATAGAGGATTGGTTAACTTACAGTAAGCAAAGACTGGGGATAAATGGTTGGCGGTCAGTGACTAATGGTGTGCCTCAGGGATCAGTGTTGGGACCGCAATTGTTAACAATTTACACAAATGATTTGGAGTTGGAGACCATGTGTGTCAAAGTTCACAGATGACATTATGAGTGGTAGAGCAAAGTGTGCAGAAGACACAATGTTTGCAAAGGAATATAGATAGTTTGAGTGAGTGGGCAAGGGTCAGGCAGATGGAGTACAGTGTTGGTAAACGTGAGGTCATTCATTTTGGTAGGAATAACAGCAAAATGGACTATTATTTAAATGGTAAAAAATTGTGGTATGCTGCTGTGCAGAGGGACCTGGGCGTCCTTGTGCATGAGTCGCAAAATGTTGGTTTGCAGGTGCAGCAGGTAATTAAGGTGGCAAATAGAATTTTGTCCTTCATTGCTAGAGGGATGGAGTTTAAAAACAGGGAGGTTATGTTGCAGCTGTACAAGGTGCTGGTAAGGCCAGATCTGGAGTACTACAAGGCTGAGCTGTAGTCAATAAATAGGAGTCTGACATAGGTGTCCTTGTTATCCAAGTGTTCCAGGGTTGAGTGCAGGGCCAGGGAAATGGCATCTACTCTGGACCTGCTGCGGCAGTAGGCAAACCGTAGTGGATCCAGGTAGTCCGGGAGGCTGGCATTGATTCGTGCCATGACTAACCTTTCGAAGCACTTCATAATGATGGATGTCAGAGCCACCAGCCAATAGTCATTAAGGCACACTGCTTGGTTTTTCTTAGGTACCAGGGTGATGGTCATCTTCTTGAAGTGTATAGCGACCTCAGATTGTTGTAAAGAGCGGTTGAAGATGTCTATGAATACCTCCGCCAGCTGATCCGTGCAGGATCCGCGTGCACGTCCGGGTACCCCATCTGGGCCAGTTGCTTTCTGTGAGTTGACCTTCAAGAAAGCTGCTCTGACATCTGCAATGGTGGCCCCAGATACCGGTTCATCCAGGGCTTCCAAGGTGGAGGAATTAAGGGTTATGGTGAGTGGGTGGGTAAGTGGAGCTGAGTTCACAAAAAGATCAGCCATGATCTTGCTGAATGGCGGAGCAGGTTTGAGGGGCCAAATGGCCGACTCGTACTCCTAGTTTTTATGTTCACCTTTGAACATAGGGTGGCAGTGGAAGGGTCTTTTCCGGCTGGATGCCTGTGACTAGTGGTGTTCCGCAGGGCTCTGTATTGGGACCTCTGCTGTTTGTGATTTATATAAACGATCTGGAAGAAGGTGTAACTTGGGGTGATCAGTAAGTTTGCGGACGACACGAAAATGGCTGGACTTGCAGATAGTGAGGAACATTGTCAGAGGCTACAGAAGGATATAGATGGGCTGGAAATTTGGGCAAAGAAATGGCAAATGGTGTTCAATCCAGATAAATGGGAAGTGATGCATTTTGGTAGAACTAACGTAGGGAGGAGCTATACAATAATTGACAGAACCATAAAGGGTGTAGATATGCAGAGGGACCTGGGTGTGCAAGTCCACAGATCCTTGAAGGTGACGTCACAGGTGGAGAAGGTAGTGAATAAGGCATATGGCATGCTTGGCTTTATAGGACGGGGCATAGAGGATAAAAGTTGGGGTCTGATGTTGCAGTTGTATAGAACGTTGGTTCGGCCGCATTTGGAATACTGCGTCCAGTTCTGATCGCCACACTACCAGAAGGACGTGGAGGCTTTAGAGAGAGTGCAGAGGAGGTTTACCAGGATGTTGCCTGGTATGGAAGGGCTTAGTTATGAGGAGAGATTGGGTAAACTGGGGTTGTTCTCACTGGAAAGACGGAGGATGAGGGGTGACCTAATAGAGGTGTATAAAATTATGAAAGGCATAGATAGGGTGAGGGGGGGGGGGGGGGGGGGAAAGAGAGAGAGAGGTTTTACACGGATGTCAGAAGGACGTATTTTACACAGAGGGTGATGGGGGCCTGGAATGCGCTGCCGGGCATGGTGGTGGAGGCGGACACACTGGGAACGTTTAAGACTTATCTAGATAGCCACATGAATGGAGTGGGAATGGAGGGATACAAAAGAATGGTCTAGTTTGGACCAGGGAGCGGCGCGGGCTTGGAGGGCCGAAGGGCCTGTTCCTGTGAATCATCATAGAACCCTACAGTACAGAAAGAGGCCATTTGGCCCATCGAGTCTGCACCGACCACAATCCCACCCAGGCCCTACCCCCATATCCCTACATATTTTACCCACTAATCCCTCTAACCTACGCATCTCAGGACACTAAGGGGCAATTTTAGCATGGCCAATCAACCTAACCCACACATCTTTGGACTGTGGGAGGAAACCGGAGCACCTGGAGGAAACCCACGCAGACACGAGGAGAATGTGCAAACTCCACACAGACAGTGACCCAAGCCGGGAATCGAACCCAGGTCCCTGGAGCTGTGAAGCAGCAATGCTAACCACTGTGCTACCGTGCCGCACTGTGCTGTATTGTTCTTTGAACAAGTATGATACCAAAGTTGTGAACAATCTGGTTCAGCCCTAGACGGGGTACCAGGGAGAGGGATGGAGTTTGCACCAGGCACCATAGGCAATGAATGACAACATGGTGGCACAGTGTTAGCATTGCTGCCTCACAACGCCAGGGACGTGGGTTCAATTCTTGCCTTGAGTGACTGTGGAGTTTGCACATTCTCAGTGCCCTTGTGGGTTTCCTCCCGGTAATCCTCCCACAGTTCAAAGATGTGTGGATCATTAGTCATGCTAAATTGTCCCCTAGTGTTAAGAGGATTAGCATGGTAAATCATAGAAACCCTACAGTGCAGAAACAGGCCATTCGGCCCATCAAGTCTGCACCGGGTTAAATGGTTAAATATATGGGTTAAAGGGAGAGAGTCTAGATGGGACTGTCGTCAGTGCAGGCCCGATGGGCCAAATGACCTCATTCTGCACTGTAGGGATTCTTTAATTCTATTCTATGATTTATCTTCCTAATATTTATTTGAGGAACTTTTACTCATCCTGTACAGGATGCATGAACACAAAGATACATTCACTTACACTGGTGTGCGAGTAGAGTTTGGAGCCATTCATTTGCAATGTTTTATCTGTTGATTAATTCTAAAACTGTATTCTGGTCTCTAACCTGAGTAACTGGCTGTTACGAGTTTAACAGCGGGGTTGAGACACGCAGTAGTGAGGTGGTTAATGTACGCAAAAACTGGCACAGTATTTTCCGATTATCACACAGAGAGGCAACATTTAGATGGGAGGTTTCTTGCCAATGGAAACCCCAAGGACGCGGATGGCGGGAGGATCAGTGCTGATAATGCCCTTTACCTTCAATAGCATGACAATTGCAGAATTCCCCAAAGGTTCAGGGGTCACCATTGCCAGAGATTTAACAGAATGAGCCACAAATACTATGGGTGCAAAAGCAGGTCAAAGACTGGGAATCCTTTGGCAAGCATCTCAGTTCCTAGCTCCCCAAAGGCTGTCTCCTATCTACAAGGCATAAGCCAGGAGTTTGATGAAACATTCCCGACTTAACTGGTGAATGCAGTTCCAACAGCACTCAAGGAACTGAACACCATCCAGGTGTTGCAAATATCTAGTTCATAATTTAATTTTAGAATGTAACTTTTAATTTTAGGAATTAAAATTTTAACTGTAGATAAATGGGGAAATATATTTGAGAAACTGGTAAACACAACTCTGATGTAAATGCAAATAAAATAACTCAAACAAGCTTGGACTTAATTAGTTAAAACCTTAACCTATGTTTATCTTCAAGGTCAGAGTTAAACATCAAAATACTGAACAATAGATGACCCATTTTTATATCTGTCAGTGGAGCTTGGACATCCATCGCCATTTCCATAAAAGATGCTAAAAGTTTGCAATTTTGGAAAAGAGGGTTGCAAATTAGCAATATAAATTAACAATACGAATTGCCGAATCAAACAATTGTGTTGAATTTATATTTCGATTTGTTCTATTTGAGGACTTCCCAAATTATTCAACATCGTCACAGAGATGAGCTGTGGGGGTTAGAAGGTTCTTTTGTTTATTTATTTTCTCAGAAGGCAATTGCAGTTTTGGATCAGGTGCAGATTGCAACTCACTGAGCTGGGAGAGCCAAAGGAAATTAATGGAAGTTGGTTATGCACTTTAAGCAGAAAAAATACCAACTTTGTTATTCACTGTACAAAAAGCAGATGAGGCTCAAGTGCAGTTTGGAATTGGCAAAGGATTTAACTAGCTTGAAGCAAGAGAAGAAATCTACAGAGGTCCTCACAGTGAAAGGAAGTTCTTGTGGCAGTCAATTTGAGAATTCAGGATCATGGAAAAGGTTGGAAGGTTTGCTTAGCTAGAGAAAGAAATTTACAGTAACCTGCATAGTAAAAACCAGAACTCAGCTTGGAGAATGCAGTAAAGCCTATGTTTGAACTGAAGAAATCACAATTGAGAGGTATTAAAAATTGGAACGCTGTTTTGCCCAAAAGCTAATTAAAGAGTCCCCTTGAAATGTCTTGAGAAATCTGGAATACTGAAGAAAATAAGAGCGAATTCCGGAGGACCATGGCACAACTTGTAGGATGGTCTCTAAAGAAGTGAAATGTCCTTCAAGATTGTGGCACAAGGGACCTCTTTGGTTTTTTTTGGGAGGGGGCTTCTTCCCTGCTACCATCTGACTTTTGAATGGACCTACCTTATGTTAAGTTGATCTTCTCTACACCTTAGCTATGATTGTAACACTACATTCTGCACCCTCTTCCTTCCTTCATTCTCCCCTATGTACTCTACGAATGGCATGCTTTGCCTGTACAGCAAACAAGAAACAATACTTTTCACTGTATACCAATACATGTGACAAAAATAAATCTAAAGCACCTCTTTTGTTTTACTCTTACATCCAATAAAACTTTTGTTTTTGTTTAGAAACCTGAAATCTTGTGACATAATTCAGTTAATTATGGGGCACTCGAATTCCTTTTTAAACATTAATAGTCTCAAACAGGATTGTAATTCAGGACAAAGCCATAGGCTTGATTGCATCCCACGCACCACATTAAACATTCCATTTCTCCACCAACAGCATACCATGGCTAGTGCATGCATCTACAAGATGTATTGCAACACAGTTTGAGATATTCTCAACTAGAAACGTAAATTGATTATTTTACCTTCAACACAACTGTTTGATTCTGAAACCCATATTATAAATTTATATTGCTAATGCAGTTTACAGAATGTCTAGCATTTAGCTTCCTTCGGCAGCAGCACAGAAATTTGTGACCTCTAATCCAAGGAGGACAAGATGAGTAGGCACATGGGAACAGCCCCACCTCCAGATTCCCCTACAAGTTACATACCACCTTGACTTGGAAATATATTGCTGTTGTCATTGAATCAAAATCCTGGAATTCCCTCCCTGACATCACAATGGATGTTACTTACACCACAAGGACCACAGTGGTTCAAGAAAATAGCTCACTGGGCCATTCAGGACACAGAATAAATGCTGGCTTTGCCTGTGATGTCCACATCCTGTGAATGAACAACAAAGTAGCTGGCCAAGGATAGATCCTTGGAAGACGTCAAAGGTAACAGCGAGGGCAGGAAGTATACTTTATAGGTATAAAATTAGGAAATGTTTAGGAGTATTTCCAATACTCAGCAGGTCAAGCAGAATATCTGAGGCTAGAAACAGGAATTAATGTTTCTGATATAATCAGAATTCGGAAACGGTAGGAATGTAAAAGGTTTTCAGCAATTGAAAGAAGGGAGAAAAAGAAGATACCAGAAGGTCCGTGATAGGGTGGAGAGAACAGGCAGGAGGGATTTTTCAGATCAGGATGAGAGCAATAGGAAATGACAAACTTGTTTCCAATTTCCATCCTTCACATAATCCTACATTCACTTCGAACAGCAGAATACAGCAGATGCTGAAACTAAGAAATAAAAATACAACATACTGGAAATACTCAGTAAGTCAGGCACACATCTATAAATAGTGAAACAGATTACTGTTTCAGGTCGATGACCTTTCATCAAAATTGGGAAAAGTTAGAGATATAATAGTTAGAGGTGGGTCAGACAAAGACAAAAGGAAGGATTGTCAGTGGATGAAAGACAGGAAAGTGAATGACGGAAGAATTAGTCTTACAGGATGAAAGAGAATGGTGATGGCGCCAGAGGAAAAAAAGATATGCCTAAAGTAGTGATTCACAACTTGTGTCATAGTACACCTTTATATTCTAAAAGATTTTGAGGCACAACTCTTATTTTCTCCAACTGAACTGTCCTCTAGCAAAAATCTTTTATCTCAAAAACCTCGTAAAAACTTGTCAAGTCCCCATAATACAGTTTTCATTAGTTTGAAAGCCTCACCGCCAGTTGCATGTCAAATATAATACTAATAAAAAACACAATTTAAAAATATTTCCTGTTAAAGATTTCAATGGTTTTCAGCTTTTTTATGTCTGCATTTCTTAATGCAAAAGTTCATATAAATGAAGGAAATACTGTGAGCAGCGTCTCACCAATAACATTAGTGGGCCTGCCTCTATGAGAAGTTACTTCTGATCCAGGGAGAAACTGATGATAGGGGAACTCGCAGGCCTTGCTGCACTCTTTTTAACATAAACCAGTGTTGAGAACGTACAGGTAAGTTGTGGGAAATGGTAGGAGTATCACTGTATCCAAACTTACGTTTTTGTCCTGAGGTTCTGTTCTTTCAGCTATATCTGAATCAGAGCAGAGTCTTCACTTCTTTTCAAGAACTTAACAATGGCAAACTGGTCAAACATACCACACTACACAATAAATATCCTCAAGTATTAACTTACAAGCACGATTTCAGCTCTTCGGCTGTGCAAGCAAAACACTACTGCTCCAAAGGTCTATCCTTGCGCTATTCACAGCATACCTTTCAGTTGCCTTCTTGCATCTTTGGGGGTTTCTTTGACTACTAGAGCTGCTCTTGAGCCCACTTCACTTAAGGTCTAATTGGAGCTTTTTTCTCCTTTTCTTAGATTTAATAGTTCCTGTTTCATAAAAACAGAGGATCAGCCACGATAATGTTGAAAGGCAGAGAAGGCTCTAATAGCCTACTCCTCCCATTTTCTATCTCAACATTATACTCCAGTGCTCTCCTCATACACCTTTAGAGTCTAGAAATCTATTTCCTTCTTGCATACATTCAGTGATTTGGCCTCCACAGCCTTCTGTGGTAGAGAATTCCACAAGTTCACCATCCCAAATGAAGACATTTCTCCTCACCCCAGTCCTAAATGGCCCACTACATATCCTGAGACTGTGAACCCTTGTTCCAGATCCTCCCAGCCAGGGGAAACAAGGTTCATACATCCGTATGTCCATCCCTGCCAGAATTGTATTTGTTTCAATGAGGAAGGCCCACACAAGCGCGGTTCGGATCTTTTATGTTGAAATTCGTACCATGCACCTGTGACCCCCTTCTCGGCCAGTACATGTGGTTTGGATTACCAACGTTAAAAAAAATCTGAACTGCACACGTGGGGCCCTTTCCCAGCTAGTACATGTGCATGTCCAGGTCCATCAGGACTGAACCAGAGAGCTGAAGATGAAGTTTAGTTTTACTTTATTTACACGAGTTTTGGATTATTTTGAATCTTATTTCCTCCAATGCACACTGGTTGGGAACCACTGGTCTAAACTAGAGGAAAAATCAACATGCAAAGAAAAGGAAACTAAATAGGCTATACAGTCTGTCCTCTATTTTGTTTCCTTTGGAAATTTTGGTTTTAATCTTATTCTCTAACGGAAAAGGCTTTGGATCAATCCACATCCAACAACCTGCTCTGAAAACTTTACTCACATTTTGACAGGTGTGGCATATTGCAGCACCTTTTCCTTTCTCCCAGTGTTAATCATCCTTTAACAGTTCTACATATCTGTCAAGCCAGTTCTTTCTTGGACAAAACCCTGCGTTATCAACTTTCATTGAAATCCATGGATCTGCTTTTGGGATAAATTGTTTTACACACAGACTAACAATGGTGAATGTATTACCTCTGCAGTGTGAAGGTAACTAGGAAGCCAAATGGCATGCTGACCTTTATTGCAAAGGGACTAAAGCACAAGAATAAAAAGTTTTGCAACAATTGTACAGGGCTTTGGCGAGATCACACCTGGAACACTGTGCAGTCTTGGGCTCCATATTTAAAGGAGGAAATACTTGCATTGGAGGCAGTGCAGCAAAGGCTCTCGAGACTGATTAGTGGCATGAGAAGGTAAAAGGTTGAGTAAATTGGGTCTATATTCTCTGGAATTTAGAAGAATGAGAAGTGAATTAATTTGAAGCATAAAAGATTCTAAAGTGGTTTGACAGGGTAGACAGAGGTTCTCTAGAACAAGGGGGCATAGTCTCAAGATGCGGGACAATTATTTAGGACTGTGACAAGCAGAAATTTGTTCACCTGAAGGGTTGTGAATATTTGGAATCCTCTATCCCAGAAGGCTGTCGATGCTCCATTATTTATGGTCGAGACAGACAGATTTTTTTGTGTCTCAGGGAATCAGGGGTAATGAAGAGTGAGCAGGAAAAGAGTTGAAGATCAGCCATGATTATACTGAATAGTGGAGCAGGCTTGATGGGCTGTATTGTCCACTCCTGCTCCCATTTCTGTTCTTACCTTTTTCTGGAGGTGAGAAGAAAGAGACAAGGATATAAAAAAAACTGAAATGGTGGGTTAAAGTACAGAAGAATCTTAGATCAACAGTACAACTCCAATCCCCAAGCATGGCTAATTTCAAGAGAAGTATCAAAAAGTTCAGGAGACATACAAAATGGGAACAAACAGAAAACAATCCTTCATTCATTTCAAAATAGATGGATTTGTACATTAAATTTGTTTAAAATGGAGCCTTTTTTCCTAACAAATCAGAGGTCAAAGACAAACTGAAGAGTAAGAGTCCCTCTCTTACATCCAAGTCCTGTAAATGTCAAAACCACAGCAGAAAACTAATAAGCAACTAACTTTCTAAAGTTAGCTTTTATGGTTTTGTCAACTCTCTGACTTGACTGAGTAACTGCTTTGTTACACACTCATACTATACACAGATCTACTTACTTAACCATTTATTAAGTTCATCAACCACGTAAGATTTAGTTTTTTGATTCGAGGGGCAAGTCTCTGAATTCTGAAACACATCTTTACTAATGATTTACTGCACACAAGTAAAATTAGATTCTTTCTGGTTGCTGTCCCTATTGCTTCAACCGTAGTTGCTCAAGCTGTTATTTAAAGAGCAGACTTTTTCTTGATCTTTCGCTAAATATCCATTCCGTCTCAGGATGATTGATCCAGATTGATCAGTACAGCCAAGACAAAATCACTGCCATCAATTCACTGATGGTTAAATCAATACACTGACTTACAAATGGTGCATTTTCTACAGATCAGAAGGAGAATCAATTCTTTCGAAAGGAAAACAAGGGAAGAAACTCATGAGTAAACGTTGTCAAGATTGGCTTTGAGGCAAGACTCTGTGGCACTTCATGGTTGCTAATGGCTCATTGGCCTGAGGTCACCAACAACAGACAACTTCCCAACCACCCGAAAAGCATTGAAAGCAAGGCAGCTTATCTGCTTGACCAAAATTTATGATGCAACCTAGTGGTCTTTCATTCTAGATATTTTTCATTACTACCCTGTACAATCACTATGTGCCTGAGATCTGGTAACAGTTCATCAAGGAGACCACACTGATTTAAATAAAATTTACTTAGGGCTTCTGCTCTCAGGTCAGCAACATTCAGAGAAATGGCTGAAACTTGAGATTGAGATGGTGAGAAATATTGCTTCCTGGATTTAACTGGTGGTATTTTATGGGGCCATAAGAGCAGGCACTACTTGCATGAAACTTTTTAATATTTTATAAACTGACAGAACCATATTTGGGTTTGCAAAAGATTACAAAACTACTTTGATTTGGTGGGTCATTTTGTATATTTGTATTGAGGTTTGTCGACAGTAAACATGCAGCCCAGCAATGGGAAAATTTAACCAATGTAGTTTCCGTAACAAGACTCGTAAACATCAAAAGAATTAACTGACCTCCATATGGCTGTGAAACTTAAAAACAAAACTGCCATCTCCAGCACTCAGAACATACTTTCTCCCCTTCCTTTAGTCAACATCCATTCCATTTCAGCAGGAAATGAGCAAAACTCAAAAATGATACTACAACAATGGCAGAATTACAGCATTAGGCACAATGGTCTTTGTATAGCACAGCTGAGCAAATGCAGGTGATGGCATTTGAACATTATGTTCAAATATGGAGAAACCCACTAACCATAGACAAATAAACCTGACAGCATTAGTGGGCAAGTTTCTAGAGTCTATCAAATGTTTAAATTAACACACATACAAAGACATGAGTTATTACTCGCATGGATTTGTACAGGGAAGTTGTATCTTACATAAGTTAAGAGTTTTTGAAAGAAATAGAAGTGCATTGATAAAAGAAATGCAATCATTATCACGTATACAGATTTTCAAATGTGCTTTTTAAGGTACTGCGCAAGAGACTTGTTGATAAAATGAAGACACTGTAGGGAATGTGGCAACATGGAGAGGAAATTGGTTCGTGGACAGAAGACTTCAGGCAGAGATTATTGGATATTATCTTGAACTTCTGGAATGTAAATAGCGGCGATCCCACTGTTCTTTCAGACACAAAAACAGGGAACAAGGTTAACTATGAAATATCCTTAAATTACTTCAGGACATGGTGTGGAACTGAGTTGGGACAGCAGCAATAAATAGAGCAGGAGACAGGGCCTCAGAAACACAGAGCACAGTGGCAGCAGTAGCAATAGAGGAGACAGGACTGCAGAGTGTGGGCTGGAGTGGCGGAACAGCACATTCAAATAATAAAAAAAATTAAGGACAAAGATTACAGAGAAGCAGGTATGGCAATTGTTTGATGATTATCATTGTCCATTTCTCTTAGTTTAACCTAATGCCTGCAAATTAAGAACTTCAGTAATAGGTTTTTAAAAATTTGGTTAGTTTTAAATATGACACATTTAAAATGATCACATTTAAATGGAATAAAGCGGAATTAATGCAAGGGAAGTAGCCAACTGCTGAGTAGCTGGTCAATTTTTATTGCTGAAATCAAGTCATGACAAGGCACCTTAGTCCCATTCAATGCACATCAGCTTCATGTAGAAACAACTTGCGGTTGTTCAGCAAATGTTGTCAGCTGAAGAAGTTTGAGCTTCAGGTTTCAGAGCTTGAGCTGCAGGTGGTATCAATATGGTGTACCGTGAGGCTAAGAGCTACGAGGAAAGCACACTTCCAATGTGGTCACCCCATAGCAAACGCGAAGGCATTGGTCAGTGCCAGGAGATCAAGGAGGGTCAAGCAGGAAGTTCAGGAGGTTCCCAGAGCAAGAGACACTCACCAACTAGTATTCAGATCTGAACACTTGTGACAGTGTTGGTTCCTCAGGGAGGGGTGGGTGGGCGTGCAGTCAGAGCTTTAAAGATAAGAAAAGTTTGTGTGCAGTCAAGGTATATTCCCATGACGTAGAAAGGTAGGACAAACAGATCTAGAGTTCTCTGGATAGCAAAAGAGATGGAGGGGAAGATGAAGCAAGGTGATTATACAAGTGAGAACCAGGCTGAATATAGGAAGTTGAGGGGGAAGGTGGAAATAGAAGAAAAGCAAATACCGAGTATGAAAAGAGACGGATAGTCAACACAAGGAGAATTCAAAAGTCTTCCACAAGCACATAAACAATACAAGGTGTGGGGCCGATCAGGGACTAAAAAAAAGGGAGCTACACACAGAGGCAGAGAGCACAAGCTGAGATATTAAATGAGTACTTTGCATTTATCTTTACCAAGGAAGCCAACACTACCAAAGAGGAAATAATTGAAACACTGAATGGGTTGATAAAGGAGGTATTAACAGGGCTGGATACTGAGAGAAGGAAGCAGGAGGTACTGACCATAATTTTCCAATTCCCCTTAGATACATACCAGAGGAAGGGAGAATTGCAAATGTTACACCCTTGTTCAAAAAAAGCAACAACAGGCCAGTCAGTTTAACCTCAATGGTGAGAAAGACTTTAGGAACAATAATTTGGGGCAAAATTAATAGTCTCTTGGACAAATATGGATTAATCAAGGAAAGCCAGCAAGGATTTGTTAAAGGCAAATTGTGTTTAATAAACTTGATTTGAGTTTTTTGACGAGGTAACAGAGGGAATTGATGTTTATGCAAGAACTTGCAAAAGATATTTGATTAAGTGCCACACAATAGGCTCGTCAGCAAAATCAAAGCCCATGGAATAAAAGGGACAGTAGCAACATGGACACAAAGATGGCTGAGTCACAAGGAAGAGACAAAGTGGAGGAGAACAGTTGTTTATCTAGACACGAGAAAGGTATACAGAGGGTTACTCAGGGGTTGGTACGTGGACCAATGCTTTTCTTGATCTATATTAATGACCTAGACTTCAAAATAGGGCACAATTTTTTAAAAATTGCAGATAACAAAACTTGGGAGCACTGTGAACTGCGGCGTGGTAAACTTCAAAAAAGACATTGGCTGATGGAATGAGGGATGAACACATGGCAGATGTAATTTAACGCAAAGTGTGACTGATATATTTTGCTAGGAAGAAATATAGCATTTTTTTTGCAATATAAAACAAAGGATACAATGCTGAGGGGAATCCAGGAGCAGAAGGACCTAGGGTCATATGTGCACAATCACTTCAATCAATGAGGGCAAGTTGTGAAGATGGTTAGAAAGCCATTGGGAGTCCTGGGCTTTATAAATAGAGACATGAAGTACAAAAGCAAGGAATTATGATGCACCTTTATAAAACACTCGCTTGGCCCCAGTAGATTATTACTTCTAATTCTGGGCACCACAGAGTGCAGAAAAAAAATAATGAGAATGCAGGGGTGAGGAATTTTGGTAAAGTTGATGAATTGGAGAAACTTGGGATGTTCTCTTTAGTAAAGAAGGTTGAGAGGAGATTTGATCGAGGTGCTCAAAATCATGAAGAGTCTAGACAAAGTAGACGGGGAGAAACTGTTCCATAGAACCATAGAAAATTACAGCTCAAAAACAGGCCTTTTGGCCCTTCTTGTCTGTGCCAAACCATTTTTTGCCTAGTCCCACTGACCTGCACTTGGACCATATCCCTCCACACCCCTCCCATCCATGAACCCGTCCAAATTTTTCTTAAATGTTAAAAGCATTTACCACTTTATCCGGCAGCGCATTCCACACTCCCACCACTCTCTGCGTGAAGAAGCCCCCCCCCTAATATTCCCTTTAAACTTTTCTCCTTTCACCCTTAACCCATGCCCTCTGGTTTTTTTCTCCCCTAGCCCCAGTGGAAAAAGCCTGCTTGCATTCACTCTATCTATACCCATCAAAATCTTATACACCTCTATCAAATCTCCCCTCAATCTTCTACGCTCCAGGGAATAAAGTCCCAACCTATTCAATCTCTCTCTGTAACTCAGCTTCTCAAGTCCCGGCAACATCCTTGTGAACCTTCTCTGCACTCTTTCAACCTTATTTACATCCTTCCTGTAACTAGGTGACCAAAACTGTACACAATACTCCAATTCGGCCTCACCAATGCCTTATATAACCTTACCATAACACTCCAACTTTTATACTCGATACTCCGATTTATAAAGGCCAATGTACTAAAGGCACTCTTTACGACCCTATCCACCTGTGACGTCACTTTTAGGGAATTCTGTACCTGTATTCCCAGATCCCTCTGTTCAACTGCACTCTTCAGAGTCCTACCATTTACCCTGTATGTTCTACTTTGGTTTGTCCTTCCAATGTGCAATATCTCACACTTGTCTGCGTTAAATTCCATTTGCCATATTTTAGCCCATTTTTCTAGTTGGTCCAAATCCCTCTGCAAGCTTTGAAAACCTTCCTCACTGTCCACTACACCTCCATATTCCCACCGGCAAAATGGTGAAGAACCGAATGAGACGGAGGTAAGCGGAATAGCCAAAATAAAAATCAAAAACGACATGATAGAAACTTCTTTTTTATCCAAGTACTGAGGATCTGGAATACACTGCCTGACTTGTGTGGTGGAAGCAGATTCAATCAAGGCTTTCCAAAGGAAATTGGACAATTATCTGCAAAGAAAAAAGTTACAGGGCAATCAGGAAAGGGCAGGGAATTAGCTGAGTTGCTCTTTCAGAGAACTAGCACAGACAGAACAGGCCGAAAGGCCTCCTTCTGTACTGTAACTATTCTATGACTCTATGTGGTTATGGACAGATTAGTTAGTTCATATTTAATGTGGAAAAATACAAGAATAATAAGGAAGGATCTTATAAATAAAAGACTTCAAATTAAATAGAAAAGCTGACGGAAAGCAGAAACATGAGCTTTAATAATAAAAAAGGATAAGTTCAAAGCTGTTTTTTAAAAATTCTAATTTTAAAATGGGGCATAAAGTAGAAATGAAAAGAAGAAATGTTCAATTAAATAAATTATTTATTGGTTAACTCATGTTACATCACCTGCAGCTAACTTCAGGAAGAATGTAAGTGAAGAGAGGAAACAAAGGTGGTTGAAAGATGTGACAGAAGGTCCAAAATTGTGAAATTTTAATTTTGTAAAAAACGTAGTTCCACCAGTTTGTGAATTTGTAACTAAGTACAGATTAACAAAAGATTGAAGGAGAAGTGAAAAGATTTTTAAATACAAGAACTTTACTAGTAATGGAGTGTTCCACCTGAAACAGTATTCATAAAATGAAAGTGAATAAATATTTGAAAAGGTTTGTTGACAAAGAGCAAGGAATGAGATCAGGTGTGCTGCTCTTTCCAAGAACCTGCATAGGCGAATGGGTTGAATAACTTTGTTCTGTGCTGCAAAATTTTACAATTGTAATAAACTACACTCCACATAGCCACTGTTCTTGGCTCACAGCTCCGACATTTATCAATTATTCCATAATTCAAGGCACCTACATGGTTCTTAAAAGGTGATGAAATGACCGAAGAGTAACTTTTGGGACAAAGTTGTCAAGTCTGCCTCTATTATTTTGAAATTTTTCCATCATATTATCTACCGTAGTCAGGAATACTGCCACTGGATTGAGGGCAGTAGATATACAAGCAGTCAGGTTGAGTGGGAAATGGGCAGGTATGGGGAATAGTCACATTAGGAAGTGGAACAGGAGGCGAGGGAGACCACAGTTTTGGACCAACAAGAGAAATGGCAGGAGGAAGCATATTCAGTTTGAAATATGCAGTGGTAAGAAAATAACAAATTAAGTTAACAGTTGACAGTAGATTACCAATAGAAACAGGGTGTGGAGCACCCAATGGAGGCAGGAGAACGTAAAATGAGGATTTACTGTATTGGGAAAGCATATTATACCCTGACAGATCAATTGGTCTGTGTATGATATACAGAGTCAAGAGCAGTGCAGTATTGAAAGGTTTTATTGCCATCTGCCCATGTTTACAGTGCTTAGCCATGATCTTATCAAATGACATAGCAGATTCGAAGGGTTGACTCCTGCTCCCAATTTATGTTCCTAACAGTGGATACTACAATAACAAAGATATTAAAAATCAATGGGATAAACTAAGGAAATTAGATTACAAGATGTATTTTGTTTGATTCTACAATAACAGTTAAACTTAACCCACAGAATCCAAAATGGAGTACATGTAGCACCACACACCAAGTGGTTATTGATGAACACAACATAGCTAAATGAGTTAATAAATTCATATAGAAACCACCAATAATTCAGAGAAATTGGCACCATCAAATTAATACAGCAGAAAATTAATGAAGCAATATGCACCAACAAATTAGTAAATAAATAGAGGTATGACAGCAGTGAATTAATGGAACACGAGACACCATGAATCAATAAATGAATTTAAGCAATGGGCACCAATAAATTAATATGGCAGTAAGTTAATAAATTAATGGAATGGCACACACTAGGGAAATAATGAAGCAACAGTAAATATACAGGGCAGAACCAAACAACAAATTATTGGAACAGCAAGCAAAAAATTAATATCCTCCATCCAGTGTTTCCTGACAGGGAGCTGTAACTGACTTTCAGGCACATATAGTTAGCCAATAGATTTGATAAACTATAAAAACTCTGATCAAACCAAAATATCTTTGTTTGCTAAATTTGCAACATTAACACAGACAGCTAATATCCTAAGTTTAACTACGTTAAGGAGTTTAAGTGTTGTAAACTCTTCCTTTCCCTTCATAATTCAGTTGTGGTTTAGTGAAAAAGAAAGGAGGCTGGAAAGAAATGATTCAGGGAACAGAGATGCAGCTAAGAAAGGAACTCAGGACTGAGCCCAACCATAACGGCACCAACAAAGGACAGCCGGGCAGGCTGGTAAATTTCAGCCAGAAATTGGATGGTCATAAACAAATTGAGTAGGTGGCCCATAACTTGATAATGGGCACATTTGTTGGATGAGAATCACAATAAGTTTTTAGTACTGTAAAAATGGAGAATGAATAAATGAAAACACAAAGAAAAATACAAAAATGGCAAATGGATCCATCTAGCCTAACACACGCCATCAATCTGCAACTTCATCTTGACAGGTAAAATAGCGTTTCCCACAGTATCATTAACGACTGAGAGAATGTTACAATACATTATAAAATGTTAACACGTTGAGAGATAATGCCACCATTATAAAATGTTGACTGACAATCTTAAAAAATGTGACAAAAACCTAAGTGGACAAATCTTGACACTTGCAGGGCTTTGCGAATTAAAAAACGTACATTCATTTGGAAAATAAAATTCTATTGTATTTAAAACTTCAAATCATGCAATCCAAAAGGTTTTCAATTTGGCTTACAAAGTTGATTACTTCACATCCTTCCTAGTTTTGTTTTAAAACTGGAAAATAATTGGAATCAAAAGTGAAAAATAGTGACAAACATTAGTTAAAAAACGCCAAATGAAGGCAGCAAATTTGATAATACGCATCATTTGGCTCCTACTTCGAATTACATGAATTTGACACTCATCAGTCTGTAGAGGAATCTTGATCACAATGAAATGCTCTCTGAAGCCTTCACATTCCATTGCTCCAAAAGTGTTTGCATTCAAAGGACAAAACAGGTACAAGTTCTACTTGCTGGCCTAATAGAAGTGCAACACTCTTATGTTTTCAAGTGTGTATAATGGTATTGCCTTTTATCAAAAGCAATGTGCAAGTATAGAGGATACCCTGGAGAGGAAGGTGTACAGATGCTGGTAACCCAGGCAACAAAAAAAAAGATATTTATTAGAGGAAAATAGTTTGCAATGTTTTCATATGAAGCAATTTGCATTTGTATAGTATAATATCCCATGGTCTTAAAAATGATATCAACTAAAACATTCTGACACTGAGCAATGGGGAGGAAGAATCGGGAAAGATGACCAGAAGCTTGATCAAAGGGGCACATTTTTATTTAAAAAGTGGGGAGGGAGATCAGAAGTTTAGGGAGGGAATTCCAGAGCTTGGAGTGAGGGGAGCTGAAAGCAAGGCCACCAATTAAAACCTGGACGTCAGGATTTAAGGAGCGCAGAGATTCAAAGTTTGAGAGGCTGGAGGAAGTTACACAGATAGGGAGGAGCAAAGCTATGGAAGAAATTGAAAACAAGGATGAGGATTTTTAAATTGTGCTGTTGGACAAGTAGCAGGGTGATTGGTGCATGAGCTTTAGTTGAGCCTATAAACTTCAGACAAAAGACAGACAAATATCAGTTTGCCTATTACTATCTATATTCATATCCAAATTGCTGAAACTACTCTATACAAAGAACAACTTTTGGATGCAGATTTTAATGGCCAATCTTTCTTCTCCATCAGTGAATGCCATAAGTAGCAATTAGGCAAATCAGAAACATAATCACGATAACAAAAACAGAAAATGCTGAAAAACCTCAGCAGGTCTGACAGCATCTGTGGAGAGATAACAGATGATACTAAGTTGGGTGGGAGGGTGAACTGGTGACGAGGATGCAGAGGTCCTTCAGAATGATCTGGACAGTTTGGGTGAGTAGGCTAATCAAGGCAGATGCAGTATAATTTGGATAAGTGAGAGGTTATTCACTTTGGAAGGAAAAACAAGGCGGCAGATTACTACTTGAATGGCTGTAAATTGGGAGAGGAGTGCGCGCAGCGGAACGGGTCCTTGTGCACCAGTCACTGAAGGTAAGCATGCAGGTGCAGCAGGAGGTAAAGGTGGCAAATGGCATGTTGGTCTTCATTGCGAGAGATTTCGAGTACAGGAGCAGGAATGTGTTGTTGCAACTATACAGGGCCTTGGTGAGGCCACACCTAGAGTATTGTGTGCGGTTTTAGTCTCTTTTTCGGAGGAAGGATAGGAGCAGGAGGAGGCCATTTGGCCCTTCGACATTGACACTACTCTTGAAGAGTGGGTTTGCACTATCCGGATACCGTGTTGTAACATAACCACCTTGCCATCCATCCCTATCACTATACTTGGCCCTTTCCACTCTTTTATGCCCTCTCTTTTAAAGTATCCCCTTTTTAAAAATATACCCCCGATGGCCTTAGGGCTCATCATATCTGCTCTGAAAACCCGACCTTATTGAAGGTCTTTCTCCCTGCATGAATGGCATTCAGATATATGGAAAAAATGGAGTTAATGCTTGTCCCTTCCAATGCCAGAGGAGCATCTGTCAATACTGATGGTAACTTTGGGTTCCTCCCATATACCAATTGTTGTCGACTATAACCCCCCTCATCATATGTAATTAATTTTTCACGTGTACCACCCACGCTAATACAATCTGCAAATTTACAGCCTGATCAGCCAAAACCTCATGCAGCACATCATCTTTTACTGCATGAATCTTTCACACAGACCATTGCTGAATGGCTTTCTGCTGCACTCAAAAAGTTAGCTCTATTCTCTCTCCACAGATGCTGAGAGAGCTACTGAGATTTTCCAGCATTTATGTTTTTGTTTCAGATTCCAGCTTCCGCAGTAATTTGCTCTTAACAGAATCACAAAATTGTTAAGGAGGCTGTCTTTTAAAAATATATATTGTGTTATTTCTTTCTATGCTGAAGGCATAACGTTGACTAAGGCGTCAGAAACAACAAAATCTCAGTAAAGGAAGGCACCTCTGATAGCACTCCCTCAGTGCACAGCACTGAAGTCCAGCCCTGATTCTCAACTCAAGGCCAGTAGGCAATGCCTGAATCCATAACCTTCTGACCCCAAGGCAAAAATGATAACCAGTGGGGCAATGTCAGCATGGTGGCACAGTGGTTAGCACTGCCGCCTTGCAGCTCCAGAACCCAGGTTCAATTGCAGCCTTGGGTGACTGCGTGGATTTCTTCCAGGCGTGGATTTCCTCTGGGTGCTCCAGTTTCCTCTCATTCCAAAGATGTGCAGGTTAGGTGGACTGGGCATGCTAAATTGCCCCTTAGTGTTCCAAGGTGTAGGTTAGGGGGATTAGCAGGGTAAATATGTGGAGCTAAGGGGACAGGGCCTGGGTCAGATGTTTTGTCAGAGTCAGTGCAGACTCCATGGGCCGAATGGCCTCCTTCTGCATAGAAGGTATTCTATGATTCTAAGCTGAAACAACTAATAAGCAGTGTGGATGCTGGAAATCTGAAATAAAAAACAGTGTTGATAAAATTAGCACGTCTGAGGCATCTGTGAAGAGAGAAAGAGTCAATGTTTCAAGACAGCACCAAAAAGGCCTAATTTGACTGAAAACGTTAATTCTGCTTCTTCCTCCACAGACAACTGAGTTTTTCTTGTTTGTATGACACAACCAGCATCCTGGAATCACAATTATGATCTTCGCTATATACCTTTCATTGCTTCAAATATACATAAATCAACAAGAGGAAAGCATACAGAAACAGAGGACGCTGGAAAATCCCAGCAGGTCTGCCAACATCTATTAGGAGAGAAACAGAGTTAACGTTTCAAGTCCTTTGATTTTTCGTCAGAACAGAAGAGAGGGAGAATGAGTTAGAGCTGTAGAAATTGCAACAAACGTAGCAATTTTAAAAACAAAAGACAATTGGCCTGGGGGTGCTTTGCATTGAGGCAATGCATTTATGGGATATCAAAAAAAGGGGGGGGCGTGGTTAAGATGGAGAAGGCAGCTGGAAGATGAGATGCTGCTCCCCCAGCTTGTACTGGGCTTCACTGTAGCATTACAGCAGGCCAAGGATGGACATGTGGGCATGAGAGCAAGCTGCTGAGCTAAAATGGCATGTACCAGAAAGGCCGGACTAATGCTCGTGGACCGAGGGAAGGCTTTTCGCAAAGTGGTCACTCTGTCGGCATTTCGTCTCTCCCATGTAGAGGCGACTGCATTGGGGGCAGTGAATCCAATAGACCAGCGTCTCCAAACTTCCAGCTGGATGTGGCCCACTGCGGGCCAGATATTTGTCTACTGCAAGTTTGGAGACCCCTGCAATAGACAAATAATAGAAAAGCATATTTAATATTAGAATAATTAAACGAACAGCAGTTTGTAGGAAGCATTTAACAGTAATAAAATAGTACAATAAGTTGCACTTTACCTGCGTTTTTCCACTGGTCAATGTGATAACACGAATGCTTGAAACATTTTAGCAAGCAGCTGAATCAAGAGCTTTATGTCACTGCACAGCACACAACTTAAAAAATATTTAATTCCTAGGCAATTTAAACCACAATGTAGAAACAGAAAAACTACAGCACAAAACAGGCCCTTCAGCCCCACAAGTTGTGCCGAACATATCCCTACCTCTTAGGCCTACCTATAACCCTCCATCCTATTAAGTCCCATGTACTCATCCAGGAGTCTCTTAAAAGACCCTATTGAGTTTGCCTCCACCACCACTGACGGCAGCCGATTCCACTCGCCCACCACCCTGTGTGTGAAAAGCTTCCCCCTAACATTTCCCCTGTACCTAATGTCGGCTATTTTCATCAATCCAAAGGAAATAAAACGTGATATTTGGGAATAACTTGCATACAGAAATTTGCTCAGATTATGTCATTTTAAAAAGCAATTTACACTCCCATCATTATTGCCACTTCCAAGCTCTGTGTAACATATTATAGTTAACCATAAAAGGAAGGACCACTGTAGATCATAATGCACATTGTGGTTTGATGAAGAAAACTGATAAGAGTTTGAGATAGCATTATAGGATTTAATCTAAGGGGATGTCATTTAAGAAGGAATGTACAAATAATTCTTCTATTTTTCTCCCCCTCCCCCACCTGCTCAACCAACTCCTGTATGTATGTCAGCCTTTCAAAGCATGAACTACTTTAGCCATGGTTAATCAGAGACTATGTATACCCTAACTGAACTATTAGCATGTATATCAACATAAAAGTTGTTTTAATCTCTTTCTTTGTTGCCATGGCTTTGGTATTTGCAGATTATGGTGCACTGGAATTAAGACACAAATAGCAGCACAACTACAGCGCCAAAGATGACATCAAAACCAGGAGACAAAGTGCCAATAGTTTATAATATGACCTCCAAGATTAAGCTCTGACATGTTTCCTGCTCTTTCTATTATTGATCACATTCCGTTTTCATCATACAGATTCGGAGAGTTTCGTCATGTTGATTTATAACAACACTAATCATGACATCATGGAGCCAAAAAGCAGAACTTGCATTTTTTTTTAAAAATCACAAAAGTAAACCATTTTATCCAAACCATGAAGGAAATGAACACTATATCCCCAAGTATAATCTTCCAACAAAAACTTAATGGCTTCGCTGCCACAAAATGCTATTTGGCTTATTACCTTGTTATAGCTAAGTTTTGTCCACAGAAAGGGAACACAAGACTCATGCTGTAACGTAGGACAAGGTGATAACATTGCATCAATTGACAGCAAATCGAGTTAACTTTTAGCAGTTTAGATGAGTGGTACACCTAAATTCAGAGCTTTTGTTCAAATTAAGGTAATATCAGCGTGCAGAACTATTTTATGCTTTGACTGGAATTTGAATCAACAATGAGATATTAATATCTTAAGTAATGGTCTTCTTCATTCTTTAAAAAACATAAATCTTCACATTTAATGAGTACATTGGCTGCATTGGTTGCAATGGGACAGGGAAAAAGTGACAACATTGTTCCTTTGAGTAATTTGCACTCTGTGCAGCCAGGTGACCCTCCCATTAATCTAAGGTCTTGATTTGGGTTGCACTCATTAGTTCTTTGATTGCAAGAGGGAGCACTAATGTCCTAAGTGACAGCAAAAGTATTCAACCATTAAACCGGAAAGCAGAGCTCCATGGAAAATCATGACCTGCCAGCAAGAAAAAGCATGTCAGGAGGGAGCTTTGAATATGGAGGGTGAAGTTAAAAAACAGTCTACAATCAATACTAAATCTAAAATTCTCTGTATGTGATCATTGGCTGAATGCAAACAGAACCATGCCAAACTAGTATAAAAACTGGCAGCCAATACTCTCAAGGCCTATGTTATGAAGCTACCCTAAACTGATCAAACGGTCAAGGAGATAGTTAGAAAAAACATGCATACTGAATACTTTCTCTGCATTGTTTCAAAAGAAACTCCTCCATTCCAGCCTTAGAAACAACCATTGGTGCACAGCAAGAGTTCCTACTTTTTAGTGGATAATGAGTTCCCAAAAAGATGGTAATATTAAAGCTTGCACAAATTAATTAACTTTGTTTACTGGATTTACCAAAGCCCATTACACATAAACAAATACTTCCTTTTCAGAAAATAAACACAAGATGGCACCTAACATTTCATCGTCATTATTTCCTGATACAAAAGTATCAACTACAAATAGAAAGCCTTGCAAATATTGACAGCAGCTTGTACTAGTTTGGACATCTGACCGATAATATTGTTCTTCCATTAACACTGCAAAATATCAATGAGGGTTATTTCAGGGCTTCAAAGTTTTAATTAACATGGACACTTAGGACATTTATTTCCAATTGGAAAGATTAATTGGGAAAAGACAATCTGCAGATCGTCAAAACACTGAGTTATAGGAACAACAGTGAGCACAGAACTAGTGGGTAAAGGTAACCTCAAAAGTGACGAAAGCAAATTCCTACAGAACAGTATTGTATGCAAATCAATCATTCTTCCAGCAAAAGCAGCCAGTTAGCTACTTCAAAACAGAAGCTAGAAAATATCTAGCTAGGAAAACAATTGGAAATTGCAGAAATAAATACAGAAAGATGATCACACAAATTGTGATATGTAATGAGTCCAGGGCAGATGAAGAGTGGAGATTCGAAAAAATATCAGGCATTTAACTTAATTTATTTGGGATTTAGGGCAGTAAGGAAACTGGTAGATGCACATGATTTGTGAAAACAAGTTCATGACTATCAGCCCAGGCTGTATTTTCTTCATATTCCAAACTACTTAACCCAGAGATACTAGCATCAATTGTAGCATCTCACCTCACCAACATCCCAATGCGTGACTTTTCTGGGTGTACACTAATCAGTGTTGTATCACATGGTGTACTCAACCTCTTATTGTTATTGGGTTTCAGTCTTGAGTCATTATCTATTCAGTTACACCTAAAAGCTGAATTTTTAAAAATGATTCTTTTCTCATTTATATAAAGCTCAAGAGTAATCTATGAATATGAATCAGTGACTAGTGGTGTGCCTCAGGGATCAGTGTTGGGACTGCAACTGTTTACGATTTACATAGATGATTTGGAGTTGGGGACCAAGTGTAGTGCGTCAAAATTCGCAGATTACACTAAGATGTGTGGAAGAGCAAAGTGTGTAGAGGACGCTGAAAGCCTGCAAAGGGATATAGATAATCTAAGTGAGTGGGCGAGGGTCTGGCAGATGGAGTACAATGTTGGTAAATGTGAGGTCATCCATTTTGGTAGGAATAATAGCAAAATGGACTATTATTTAAATGGTAAAAAATTGCAACATGCTGCTGTGCAGACCTGGGTGTCCTTGTGCAGGAATCTCAAGGAGTTGGTTTGCAGGTGCAGCAGGTAATTAAGAAGGCATATGGAATTTTGTCCGTCATTGCTAGAGGGATGGAGTTTAAAAACAGCGAGGTTATGTTGCAGCTGTATAAGGTGCTGGTGAGGCCACATCTGGAGTAGTGTGTACAGTTTTGGTGTCCTTACTTGAGAAAGGATATACTGGCACTGGAGGGGGTGCAGAGGTGATTCACGAGGTTGATTCCAGAGTTGACTTATGAGGAGAGACTAAGTAGACTGGGGCTATACTCATTGGAATTCAGAAGAATGAGGGGAGATCTTATGGAAACATATAAGATTATGAAGGGAATAGATGAGATAGAAGCAGGGAAGTTGTTTCCACTGGCGGGTGAAACTAGAACTAGGGGGCATAGCCTCAAAATAAGGGGAAGCAGATTTAGGACTGAGTTGAGGAGGAACTTCTTCACACAAAGGGTTGTGAAACTGTGGAATTCCCTGCCCAGTCAAGCAGTTGAGGCTACCTCATTGAATGTTTTTAAGGCAAGGATAGATAAATTTTTGAACAGTAAAGGAATTAAGGGTTATGGTGAGCGGGTGGGTAAGTGGAGCTGAGTCCACAAAAAGATTAGCCATGATCTTATTGAATGGCGGAGCAGGCTCGAGGGGCCAGATGGCCTACTCCTGCTCCTAGTTCTTATGTTCTTATTAACAAGTAGCTAGTGTATTTGCAATAATTTCCTTTGACAATTCACCCATCTTTACGAAGACCAGTCTCATATCCCATTTAAGCTCGCATCAAGTTGCATTCATACTGCTGCATCTCATTCATTCTTCATCACTTACATTCTCACAATAGTTCGTAGTAAAGTCAGGTTCTATGGGATGCATTTGTATCTTCTCATTCAGAAATGCTTTGATAATTCTTCAAAATTGTCTCATTTTTATTTCTTATGTTATGAAGTTGCATACATAAGGCTAAAACTATGATGTTTGAAAATAGTGAAAAATGCTAAGAAAACCAAAATAAATCATACAGCATTGTCTCTTTAAAAAGCATGTGTCTGTCTATGGATTTTAAATTGCAGCAGCAGGTTTGTAACATTTGTATCCAAAGCAGCAGCCAGTGTTCCAGCATAGCAAAACAGGCTTTTGAATTGAACCAATGAGTTTAAAGCAAGCCCTCAGACACAGAAACAATAGAATTCAAGTGAGAGTTTGTGTATAGCTCCGAACCAGTCAGTTTACAGGAATACGGAGGTAATTTTGGGTATAAAAACCAGGGCCAGTGGTCTTAACTGGCAGAGAGCAAGAGCTGAGGTGTAATCTTGCCAGCTCTTTAGCCAGAAGGAGGGTGAGGCAAGTCTCTCGTGTAGAACCTTACAGTTTAATGTATGGCTTCATAAAACTTACCATCTACAGTTGGAAAATAGGTCAATTCGGAAGATGTGTCAGACCTGAACAGCAAAGACCTTCAGATTTCTAACAAGTCCCTGGTTGTATATATATCCTTTCGAGAATGACTGAAATTTATAAGCCTTCGTTTCATTCATGAGTCTTGTATTATTCTGACAGCATTCTGTTGGGGAGTTTATTCAGCTTGTTAATTGTTTTAATAAGGTTGTCACCAGTTTTAAACTAAAGGCCTGTTAATTGTTCGTGAGAGAGTGTGTCTGATCCTGCTTTAATTTACCTAAACTAATATCGTCCTACTCCCTCACACACACACTTACTTAAGATTATGAGTAGAGGTATCCTTTTGGGGGGTTCCAAAATCCCCCAGAGGGAAAAATCACCGCCGCATTGTAACACCTAGCATGCAAATTTTAAATTTGATACTGTCGTGCTATATGACAAAAATAAAATGGATGTTGAAAAGTCTGGTCAAACATACGGCGAGATAAAGACAACCACTGATTATTCTAATAACACATCAGCAACCACTACTAGCGCTCCCAATGCAAGTAACTGCTTTTAATGAAGATGATGGCAAACTGTGGGATCAGCAGCAGGTGATGTTAAGGCACAATAGTCACAGTAATTCATTTTGTGTTAATTAACTGTATTGATTACTTGTCTTGCGCTCAGTTCATTTCTTCAATACCAATGAGAACTTAAGAGGCACGACAGCAATTGTAAACATGTGGAATGAAAACTGGGGATTGCAATCTAATAGAAATACAGGTATGTAAACCAGGCTTGCAGAAACAGGCTAGAGTAACTAGTACATACCCTGTACTTCTCCCAGCATGACCACTGATGGTAATGCTGGCAACAAAATCAATCATTCTGAAAATAATTTATAATTTATGCAGTGTGGAAGCAGTGGTATTATCACTAGACTAGCAATCCAGAGACACAGGGTAATGCTCTGGGGACATAGGTTCAAATTTACTGACAGCAATTGGTGAAATTTGAATTCAATAAAAACAAAATCTGGAATTAAAAGTCTAACCATGAAACCTTTGTTGGTTGCCATAAAAACACATCTGGTTCACAAATGTCCTTCAGGGAAGGAAATCTGCTGTATGACTCCACACCTACAGCAATGCCCTCTTAAATGGCCTAGCAAGCATGCATCAAATGCATCAAGTAGGGATGGGCAATACAATATACCTATAGCCTACCAATGCACTATTTTAAGTGCAAGCAGCTAAGCAAAATACATACTTACTCTCATTCACCAAACTTACACAACTTTCTACCAGGTAGTAGATAGAAACTAGGGATAGCACGGGACATTATAACCTCATTATTGCATCTGTCACTCTAGCTGATCTTAGAGGAGCCAAAATCAGTCAATGAACAAACAATAAAATACATTCAATGACCTATTTTGGTCAGGCACTGTTAAATAGTAAATTTATACTTAATGCTTTGTCACAAAACAAACTGCAAATGGAAATCGAAATAATTATACAAGTTGAAATTGTGTAGAACCAATATAAACACCCGAAGGTGCCTCACAGGCAGGCACAAGGATCATCAATGCTAAATCAAAATGAAATTTCAAGGAGGTTTTACAAAAACACAAGAAAGGTGGAGAGAAATGGGATGTTTGACAGCATCTTCCTCCCCCACACCCACCTTCCCCTTTGCAAGCTAATATCTACTATCAAAAAGGATGAGCACCAATGTTGTGGAATCACTACATCAACTCCAACCTATCCTGAAATGGGCACATTAGTGTTTCTTCATCAGTGCTGGATCAATAAATGGATTACCAACCTCACAGTAAAAGATGTTTGAGGCAAGAGTGATCATGATATTAAAGAACTTCACATTCAGTTTGAGAGAGAAACTTGGGTCTGACAATTACAAGGACATGAAGACAGTCGGTTAAAGTAGAGTTGGAAGATGCATTCAAACAAAGACAGTAGAGAAGCAGTGAGACATTTCAGGAGATATGTCATGTATCTCAAAGATATTTTTAATTGAGAAAGAAAGACACTACAAGAAGGATAAAACATCCTTGCCATACTAAGTTAAGGATGTTATCAAATTGAAAGAGATACAATGTTTCAATTATTACTGGCCTGGAAGATGGGAACATTTTTAGAAATCAGCAAAGGATGATTAAAAAAGAGGTAGAAATTGGAGTTAAAAAGAAAATTAGCAAGAAATATAAAAACAATATAAATACAGTAAAAGTTTATTATATAAAGAGAAAATAGCTGAAGTATTGGTCCCTTAGAGGGCAAGACAGAGGAATTAATAATAGGAAACATGGAAATGGAAGAGACACGGGACAAGTATTTTGAATCCGTCTTCACAGTGTAGGATACAAGAAGCACCCCAAGGATAATAGAAAATCAAGGGGCAAAAGAGAGGGAGGAACAAATCACAATCACCAGAGAAAAAGTACGAGAAAAACTGATGGGGCTAAAGGCCGTCAAGTCCCCTGGACCGGATGCCTTCATCCTCAGGTCTTAAAATGGCTGCAGAGGACTGGATGCAAAGATTGTAATTTTCCAAAATTCCCTAATTGCTGGAAAGGTGCCAGCGGATTGGAAAACTGCAGATTCAGGAAAGGAGGGAGACAGAAAACAGAAATCTATAGGCCAATTAGTTTAACCAGCTATCATTGGGAAAATGCTAGAATCCATTATCCAAAGAGGTAGTAGCAGAACATCATAATACAATTAGACAGAGTCAACATGGTTTTCTGAAAGGGAAATCACATTTCGTGTTCAGTATTGTTTAGTAAAACACAAGAATCCCAAACTGATCTTTGCTTGGGCCTACACAAGGCAAATGCCACTTGAGTTGCAAAAATTAGGAGTAAAAGTCTCTTGCTGCAATTGTATATAACCTTGGTGAGACCACACCTAGAGTACTATATACAGTTTTGGTCTCCTTATCTAACATAGAAACATAGAATATAGGAGCCCTTCGAGCCTGCTCCACCATTTATTATGATCATGGCTGATCGTCCAACTCAGCCTAATCCTGCTTTTTCCCCATAACTTTCGATCCCATTTGCCCCATGTGCTAAATCCAGCCATCTCTTGAACACATTAAGAAGGATATTTGCCATAAAGAGTGCAAAGGAGGTTCACCAGGCGAAGCCCTGTGATGGCAGTATTGTTTTATGACAGGCAACTGAGGAAACTGGGCCGATATTCTCTTGTGTTTCAAAGTCTGAGAGGTGAGGGTGTGGTGTCCATACCTCCTCATAGTACTCTACTCTAAGTGGGGTCTATAGAACCACAGAATCACTATAGTACAGGAAGAGGCCATTGGCCCATCGAGCCTGCACTGGCACAATCTCACCCAGGCTCTATCCCCGTAACCCCATATTATTTACCCGGCTAATCCCTCTGACACTAAGGGGCACATCTTTGGACTGTGGCAGGAAACAGGAGCACCCGGAGGGAACTCACATAGATTAGGGGAGAATGTGCAAACTCCACACAGTCACCCAAGGCTGGAATCGAACCTGGGTCCCTGGTGCTGAGTGGCAGCAGTGCTAACCACTGTGCTACCGTACCGCCCAAAACCCTTTTCTAGGGTTTTGTACAAATCCAGCATAACATCTGTATCCCTCAACTCCAGCTTTTTAGATATGAAGGCCACATTACATTGGCCTTCTTGACCATTTTCCGCACCTGTTCGTGGCAGTTTAAGGAGCTATGCACCTGGACCCCAAAATCTCCATAAGACCATAAGATATAGAAGCAGAATTAGGCAATTCAGTCCATTGAGTCTGCTCCGCCATTCGATCATGGCTGATATGTTCCTCAACCCCATTCTCCTGCCTTTTCCTCCGTAACATTTGATTCCCTTACCAATCAAAAACCTCTGTCTTAAACACTCCCAATGACTTGGCCTCCGCAGCCTTCTGTGGCAATGAATTCCCCAGATTCAGCACCCTCTGGCTGAAGAAATTCCTTTTCATCTTTGTAAAGGGTCATCCCTTTAATCTGAAACTGTGTCCTCAGATCCTAGTCTCTCCTACCAATGGAAACATCATCTCCATGTTTCCATTCTATCCAGCCCTCTCAGTACTAAGTTTCAATGAGATTCCCCCCCCACCTTGGACCTTCTAAACTCCATCGGGTACAGGCTCAGAGTCCTCAAATGCTGCTCATACATCAAGCTTTTCATCAGGAGATCATTCTCAAGTTAACGTTAAGAGAATCCTGAACTAAGACTCCCAAGTCCTTATGCGCTTCTGATTTCTAAATTCTCTCCCATTTAGAAAATAGTCTATGCCTCTAGTCTTCCCACCAAAGTGCATAACCTCACATTTTCCCACATTGTATTTCAACTGCCACTTCTTTGCCCACTCTCCTAACTTGTTCAAGTCCTTCTGCAGCCTCTCCACCTCCTCAATACTACCTGTCCCACCTCCTATTTTATATAATCTGCAAATGTAGCCACAACGCCCTCAGTTTCTTCATCTAGATCATTGATGTATAATGTGAAAAGTTGTGGTCCCAACACTGACCTCTGCGCTTGACATCCTGAAAAGGACCCCCTTATCTCCACTCTATGCCTTCTGCCAGTCAGCCAATCTTCTATCCATGCTAGTAGCTTGGCTCTAACAGCATGGGCTCTTATCTTATTCAGCAGCCTCCTGTGTGGTACCTTGTCAAAGGCCTTCTGGAAATCAAGTAGATAACGTCCATTGGCTCTCCTTTGTCTAACCTGCTTATTAGCTTCTCAAAGAATTCTTATAGATTTGTCAGGCATGACCTCTCCTTGATGAAACCACGCTGACTTTGCCCTATTTTACTATGCACTTCCAAGTACGCCGAAATCTCATCCTTAATAATGGACTCTAAAATCTTACCAACAACCGAGGTCAGACTAATTGGCCTGTAATTGCATGCCTTTTGCCTCCCTCCCTTCTTAAACAGGGGTGTTACACTGAGATTTTCCAGTCCTCTGGGACCCTCCCCAACTCGTGATTCTTGAAAGATCACCACTAATACTTCCACAATCTCTTTAGCTATCTCCTTCAGAACTCTGGAGTGTAGTCGATCTGGTCCAGGTGATTTATCCACCTTCAGACCTTTCAACTTCCCTTGCACCTTCTCCTTTGTAATGGCCACCCCACACACCTCTGCCCCCTAACTCTCGAATTTTTGAACACAAAATACCTATTCAGTTCCTCCGCCATTTCTTTGTTTCTCATTACTACTTCTCCAGTGTCATTTTCCATCAGTCCAATATCCACTCTTGCCTCTCACTTACCCTTTATATATTAAAAAAAAACTCTTGCAATCTTCTGTTATATTACTGGCTAGCTTACCCTAATATTTCATCTTCTCCACCCCTTATTGCTTTTGTAAGTCCTCTGTTGGCTTTTAAAGGCTTCCCACTCATTTTCACCACATTATAAAAGAAAAAGCATACAATGTCTCGGACTTCTCTTGTCAGCCATGGTTGCCTGTCCCCCCCCTTAGTACGCTGCTTCTTCCTTGGGATGAAATTCTGCTGTCTCTCTCGAATCACTCCCAGAAACTCCTGCCATTGCTGCTCCATTGTCTTTCCCACTAGCTCTTCTTCCAATCAACTCTTTCCAAACTCTCTCTCCTATTACTTGTTCTGGAAACTTCAACAACCTCTCCTGAACTCTCCTTCCCTTTAACTTTTTTCATAATTTTCCATGCAGTTGAACCCACACCCCCAATTACAACTACGCTTCTCTTTTTTAAATGGCTCCCTGAACCATGGTGCTATGATTAGGTTGCTCATCCTCCCTACAGCCCCCGCTCTTGCCCACACGAAGCAAGAATATCATTGGACATCCACTGAATTTAACTTTATGCTTTCTAAAAAAAAAAATACCCTGATCTATCCCTTTTTTTGATCCGAAATGGATAGCCTCACACTTATATTAAAATCCATTTGCCACAGCTTGGCCCATTCACCCAATATCCTGTTGTAGTTTTATGCTTTCCTCAACACTATCTACAATGCTGCCCAATGTTGCGTCACTTACAAATTGTAATAGTGTAGTGGAGGACATGCCCCTGTCTATATCAATGGGAACGAGGTAGAAATGGTCGAAAGCTTCAAGTTTTTAGGTGTCCAGATCACCATCAACCTGTCCTGGTCCCCCCATGCCGACACTATAGTTAAGAAAGCCCATCACTTTCTCAGAAGACTGAGGAAATTTGGTATGTTCGCTACGACTCTTGCCAACTTTTACAGATGCACCATAGAAAGCATTCTCTCTGGCTGTGTCACAGCTTGGTATGGCTTCTGCTCTGTCCAACACCGCAAGAAACTACAAAGGGTCATGAACGAAGCCTAGTCCATCACTCAAACCAGCCTCACATCCATTGACACTGTCTACACTTCCCGTTGCCTCAGAAAAGCAGCCAGCATAAAGGACACTCCATACTCTCTTCCACCTTCTTGTCAGGAAAAAGATACTGAAATCTGAGGACACGTATCAACTGACTCAAGAACAGCTTCTTCCCTGCTGCCATCAGATTTTTGAATGGACCTACCTCGCATTAAGTTGATCTTTCTCTACATCCTAGCTATGACTGTAACACCACATTTTGCACTCTGTCCTTTCCTTCTCTATGAACGGTATGCTTTGTCTGTATAGCACGCAAGAAACAATACTTTTCACTGTATACGAATACATGTGATAATAATAAATCAAATCAAATGAAAACAACCCAAACCTATTCAACCTCTCTTCATAACTTAAATGTTCCATCCCAAGCAGCATCCTGGTAAATCTTCTCTGCACCCCTCCAGTGCAATCACATCCTTCTGATAATGTGGCAGCCAGAACTGCACAGGGTGCTCTAGCTGCGGCCTCACAAAAGTTCTATGCAACTTCAACATGGCTTCCCTGCTTTTGTAATCTATGCTTCGATTGATAAAGGCAAGTGTCCCATGTGCCTTTTTCACCACCCTACTAACATGCCTTTCTGCTTTCAGAGATCTGTGGACAAACACACCAAAGTCCCTTTGTTCCACAGAACTTCCTAGTGTCCTACCATTCATTGAATGCTTTGTCAAATTACTCCTTCCAAAGTGTATCACCTCACACTTTTCAAGGCTAACTGCCATCTGCCACTACCTGCCCATTTGTCTATATCTTCCTGTAGCCCAAGATACTCCGCTTCACTGTTAACCACCCATCCAATCTCTGCAAATTTACTAATTCTACTCCCCACATAGGGGGCCCAACACAGAGTCCTGTGGTATGCCATTGGACATTGGCTTCCAGTCACGAAAGAGCTTACGATTATTCCAGATGACAGTTTTTGACCGATAATTCAGTGATTTTGATTGTGTAACATTTCAAGACATCAACACTGTCCAAAGTTCCTTCCCCAAGTCACTAATCCTGATAAACTAGTTAATGTTTGGGATTAGACCTGTACCGGTCCTGTTAATTGTTTCTGAATTATGTTGAGTAAAATTTTATAAAAAGGATTAGCATTTTAATTTTATGCTTAATTTTTGTGGCAGGATCAAAATGAGTTAATTCTGTGCTAGGGAATGGAATCTTGTGTAATTCCTGCCAACCTTATTGGCTAGGTACAGAATAAAGTGCCCTGTACATTAGACATTATGTCGGAAAATACTTCTGATCTCTAATGGTGATATCACATTCATAATCCTAAACCAGCTTTCCTTTGATAAATGATAGTTCAAATCAATAATCCAAAACTCAACTTTATACATGTTATCTATTTCACACCTATGCCATCTTTAGCTGCACTGCAACTATGAAGCAAAGTGCACCATTTTTTTTGCATATAAACATACGTTCCACCTTCATTAATCAAGTGTAGATAGAACAGTACAGCCCAGGAACAGGCCCTTCGGCCCACGATGTTGTGCCGAACATGATGCCAAATTAAACCAATCTCTTGTACCTGCCCTTGGTCCATATCCCTCTATACCTTGCATATTTATGTGCTATCTAAAAGCCCCTTAAACACCCCTATCCGATCTGCCTCCTGGCAGTGTGTTCCAGAGACCTACTACCCTGTGCAAAAATACTTGCCCCTCACATCTCCTTTGAACTTTCCCCCTCTCACCTTAAGTGCATGCCCTCCAGTATTTGACATTTCAACTCTGGGAAAAAGATTCTGACCGTCAACCCTATCTGTGCCTCTCAATGTTAAAGACTTCTATCAAATCTCCTTTCAGCCTCCGCCACTGCAGAGAAAACAACCCTAGTTTGTCTAGCCGCTCCTTTTGGCTCATACCTTCTAATCCAGGCAGCATCCTGGTACACCTCTTCTGCACCCTCTCCAAACCTCCACATCTTTCCTGTAATGTGGTGACCAGAATTGAAGACAATACTCTCAGGGCGGCTTAACCAAAGTTTTATAAAGCTGCAACATGACATCCTGACTCTTGTATACAATGCCCCAACCAACATAGGCAAGCATGCCATACACCTTCTTTACTGTGTCTTTACCTGTCTACTTGTGTGGCCACTTTCAGGGAGCTATGGACTTAAGAACATAAGAACTAGGAGCAGGAGTAGGTCATCTGGCCACTTGCGCCTGCTCATCATTCAATAAGATCATGGCTGATCTTATTGTGGACTCAGCTCCACTTAAGCGCCACTCACCATAACACTTAATTCCTTTACTGTTCAAAAATCTATCTTTGCCTTAAAACCATTCAACGAGGTAGCCTCAACTGCTTCATTGAGCAGGGAATCCCAAATTCACAACCCTTTGGGTGAAGGAGTTCCTCCCCAACTCAGTCCTAAATATGTTCTGCCCTATTTTGAGGCTATGCCCCCTAGCTCTAAATTCACCCGCCAATGGAAACAACCTCCCTGCTTCCATCTTATCTATTCCCTTCATAATTTTGTGTTTCTCTATAAGATCCCCCCTCATTCTTCTAAATTCCAATGAGTATAGTCCCAGTCTACTCAGTCTCTTCTCATAAGCCAACCCTCTGAACTCCAGAATTAACCGAGTGGATCTCCTCTGCACCCCCTCCAGTGCTAATATATCCTTTCTCAAGTAAGGAACCTGAACCCCAAGATCCCTCTGTATATCAATGCTGTTCAGGGCCCTGCCATTAACTGTATACTTACCCTTAACATTTGATCTCCCAAAGTGCAGCACCTCACTTGCCCAGATTAAACTCCATCTGCCAATTATCCACCCATATCTGCACCTGATCCATATCCCGCTGTATCTGTTGACAACTTTCTACACTATCCACAACTCCACCTATCTTTGTGTCGTCTGCAAAATTACTAACCCTATCACTAGTCACAGACCTCCAGCCAGAGAAACACCCTTCCAGCGCTATTCTCTGACTTCTATGGGCAAGTCAATTCTGAATCCAAGTGGCCGTAGATCTCATGCATCTTAATTTTCTGGATGAGCCGACCATGAGGGACCTTGTCAAAAGCCTTACTAAAATCCATGTAGACAACATGCACAATTTATCCACAATGTTTACAATTTATTCTGTACTCCTGCCCTGTTTTGACATGTTATCCTCAATCAGAAAATATACCTCCAAGCTGTGCGAGAATGAAATTTTCACTGTCCTCACACAAGCCACCTTGTTGTCTTAGTGAGACTCCAGTTCCAAATAATTTTCTACTTGGAATTTCACTAAAAAGACAGTACACAGTAGTTTAACTTAGCAGCAGGTACAACTCCACTCAACCTAAACTATGAATCACCGAATCTGAGGAGAATACAATGTTAAACTCACTGTCCTAATAAATTTCCTTCCTTAAAAAAATGATATAGATGCATACAATATCTACCGGAATGTGAAGGAGAAAGGTAGGTTAACAAGAGTTCTGATGGAACACTTCTTTCTAAATTTTCACCTTTTCCTCTGGCATATCTGAAATGCACTCTCATATTTACAGGAATTTTGGTTTTTAATTCTTATTAAATCAAACTAGTTTCTATTTCTTTAAGCAGTTTACAATGAACAATGAGAATTTTTTCATATTCACCTGTGGAAATATGGGCTTCTCATTTAAAGTTAAAAGCGCTTTCACTGCTCCAGTTGAAATTGACTAAATCAATGAAGGATTATCTTTCAGCTTTGCAGGGGTGCATTCAGCAAAACTACAAAAAGTGCATTTGCCCACTGAAACACAGGAGTGCTAGGTCACCAAACATCCAACATATAACCCTCAGGCAACCTGCTTTTAGCATATACAATATTTAGAAAGCTTTAATCAAAATTAAGATGCTCTACTGTGTAGAATTGTAAGGATAAGAACATAAGAACATAAGAAGCAGGAGTAGGCCATCTAGCCCCTGGAGCCTGCCCCGCCATTCAATAAGATCATGGCTGATCTGATAGTGGTTTAGTTCCACTTATCCGCCTGTTCCCCATAACCCTTAATTCCCTTAATGATCAGAAATCTATCTACCTGCGACTTAAACATATTTAACGAGGTCGCCTCCACTGCTTCAATGGGCAGAGAATTCCAGAGATTCACTACCCTCTGAGAGAAGAAGTTCCTCCTCAACTCTGTTCTAAACTGACTCCCCCTTATTTTGAGGCTAAGTCCTCTAGTTCTTGTTTCCTTTCTAAGTGGAAAGAATCTCTCTGCCTCTACTCTGTCGAGCCCCTTCATTATCTTATATGTTTCTATAAGATCTCCCCTCCGCCTTCTAAACTCCAACGAGTACAGGCCCAATCTACTCAATCTCTCCTCATAAGCTAACCCCCTCATCTTCCGTATCAACCTGGTGAACCTTCTCTGTACTCCCTCCAAGGTCAATATATCCTTCCGCAAATAAGGGGACCAAAATTGCACACAGTACTCTAGTTGCGGCCTCACCAGTACCTTGTACAATTGCAGCAAGACCTCCCTGCTTTTATACTCCCTCCCCTTCACGATAAAGGCCAACATTCCATTTGCTTTCTTGATCACCTGCTGCACCTGCAAACTGAGTTTTGCGATTCATGCACAAGGACCCCCAGGTCCCTTTGCACAAGCATGTTGTAAATTTTCACCATTTAAATAATAGGCCATTTTACTATTATTCCTTCCAAAGTGGATAACCTCACACTTGTCAACATTATACTCCATCTGCCAGATCCTCGCCCACTCACTTAGCCTATCTAAATCTCTCTGCAGACTTTCCGCATCCTCCACGCAATTCGCTTTCCCACTCATCTTTGTGTCATCCGCAAACTTTGTTACCCTACACTCGGTCCCCTCCTCCAGATTGTCTATGTATATGGTAAACAGTTGAGGCCCCAGCACCGATCCCTGCGGCACGCCACTAGTCACCAACTGCCAACCAGAAAAGCACCCATTTATTCCAACTCTCTGCTTCCTGTTAGATAACCAATCCTCAATCCACGCCAACACTTTACCCCCAACTCGGTGTACCTTAATCTTCTGCAGCAACCTTTTGTGAGGCACCTTATCGAATGCCTTCCGGAAATCTAAAAACACCACATCCACCGGTTCCCCTCTGTCAACTGCACTCGTTACATCTTCATAAAAATCCAGTAAATTCGTCAAACACGACTTTCCCTTCATGAATCCATGCTGCGTCTGCTTGATCGAACCATTTTTTTCCAGGTGTCCTGCTATTTCGTCTTTAATGATGGATTCCAACAATTTCCCAACTACGGATGTTAAGCTAACCAGCCTGTAGTTACCCACCTTTTGTCTACCTCCTTTTTTAAACAGTGGCATCACATTAGCTGTTTTCCAATCAGCCGGCACTTCCCCAGAGTCCAGCGAATTTTGATAAATTACAACCAACGCATCTGCTATTACTTCTGCCATTTCTTTCAGTACCCTGGGATGCATTCCATCCGAGCCCCTACCAAGCACTACCTCTTTAGTAATAGAAAAAATAAAACTTAGAAAAAATAAACACCATAGTGGAATATACATGTACATCATATCAGATATAGGTGTGCGGTGCTGAGTCATTACTACTGCTGTTATTTTAAGCCCTGGCTCCTTATTCAGGTGTAATTAACAGCAGTTTACTGAATGCCATTGCTAGAAAAGCAGATTTTTTCCCTTAAAAATGCAACAAATTTCCATAACCTTTCTCATGAACTCCTGTCTTACTTTGCAATCCAAAATGCATTAGCATTTGAAATCAAAACTTCTAATGAATACTGTTTGGTTTATCAATTTCCCATGGTCCCTAAAAAGAGCAACACCTGCAAGAAAGATTATATTGTCACCCACCACAAAGTAACAAAAATAGCTACTGCAATTTTGTCAAGAGCTTCGAACATCCAAACTCAGGAATAAAATGGTGTATCTATTTTAACTTAAGACTGAAGAGGAGGAAAGTAGCTTTTTAAATAATAAATATACAGGTTGAGAGAACAATTTTAACAAATGAGACAGGCCAATTTCAGTTTCCCTCATTAACAATCACAATTCTAAACAGTATTTTTGGTGGTACCAAGTAAGTACGAGTGTGCACGAGAAGCCAAGATAAATTAGCAAGAACAAGAATAATGGCACTTAGTGGAACTTGGCTGAACTAAGATTTACAGAGCATGAAGAATGGGAGGCAAGCCAGGTGAGCATTGGCATGAATTAGGACTTGGGCAGTCGGTTGGTTTAGAAAGGGGTAGAGACAGCTGATTTTACACTGTTGAAAGAAGACTGCCGTGATGCAAATACACCAAGTTAAAATACTTCCTTTTTTTATTTTCCTCTCAGTAACTAAATCTCAATATCCAAAATGAATATCTTAACAAAATTTAACAGAATGTATATTTCAAAATGACATGGTCGAATTTATGCATTCCAACGGACATGCCAGGAGCAGCACCAGACAGCCTAGAAATGCAGTGTCAACCTAGTGACACTACACCACAGAATTACTTGCATGTCAAACAGCAGAAGCAGCAAACAACAGACAGAACTAAGTAATCCCACAAGCAATGAATCAGATTTAAGTTTTGCAGTCCTATCACCTCCCAATTGTGAGTGGTGATTGACAATTAAACAACCAACAGGAGGAGACTCCACAAATATCAGTAGCCTCAGTGATGCTGAGGAGCCAAGGGCATCTGTGCAAAAGACAAGGCTGAAGCATCTTCAGCCAGAAGTGCCAGGAGGTCCCCAACATCACAGATGTCAATCTCCAGCCAATTCAGTTCACTGCATACAGTATCAAGAAACAGCTGAAGGTACTGAATACTGCAACGCCAATGGCCCTGACAACATTCCAGCAATAGTACTGAACTAGTCATACCCTAGCCAAGCTGTTCCAGTACAACTACAACACTGGCATCTTGCTAACTGTATGGAAAATTGCCCAGGAACACCCTGTACACAAAAGGAAAAATACAAATCAACCAGTCTACTCTCGATCATCAGTAAATAATGAAAGGTGACATAGTGTCAAGTAGTACTTACTCAGCAATAGTCTGCTCACTGATGCTCAGCTTGGGTTCCACCAGGGACACTAAGCTCCTGACCTCATTACAGCCTTGATCCAAACATGGACAAAATAGCTGAACACCACAGGCAAGATGAGAATGATTGTCCTTGACATCAAGGAAGCATTCCACCAAGTGTGGCATTAGGAAACCCTAGCAAAATTGGAGTCAGTGGGAATTGGGGAAAAACACTCCACTGGTTGGAGTCATATTTAGGATAAAGGAAGATGTTTGTGATTGTTGGCAGTCAATCTCAGTTCTAGGACATCGCTGCCAGAGTTCCTCAGGGTAGCATCCTAGGTCATCTTCAGCTACTTCATCAATGACCTTCCCTCCATCATCATCATGTCAGAAATAGGGATAGTCAGCACGATTCGCGACTCCTCAGAAACAAAAGTAGTCCATGCCCATACACAGCAAGGCCTGGACAATATTCAGGTTTGGGTTGATCAAGTGGCAAATAATATTTGCTCTACACAAGTGCCAGGCAATGCCATCTCCAATGAGAGAATCTAACCATCCTCCTGGACATTACCAATGCTGAATGTCCCATTATCAACATCCTTGGGGTTACCACTGACCAGAAATTGAACTGGTCCAGTTATACTGTGGCCAAAAGAGCAGGTTAAAGGCTGGGAATTCTGCAGAAATAACTCACCTCCTGACTCTACAAAAGCCTGTCCACCATTTACAAGGTACAAATTAGGAATATGATGGAATAATCGCCAGTTGCCTGCATGAGTGCAGTTCCAACACCACCTCAAACTCGCCACTATCCAAGACAAAGCAGCCCACTTGATTGGTATCCCACCTACCACTTTCAACATTTACTCCCACCAGGCAGCAGTGACTACCATCTACAAGATGCAATGCAGCAACTCACCAAGGCTCCTTCAACAGCACCTTCCAAGCTCTCAACCTCTATCTCCTAGAAGGACAAGGGCAGCAGATGCATGCACCATCATTTGCCAATTCTCTTCCAAGAATCACCATCCTGACTTGGAACTACATCCTTCAGTCGCTGGGTTAAAATTCTGGAACTCCCTCCCTAACAGCATTATGAGTGCACCTTCAGATGGGTCCATGTTCTCAAAGGTAATTAAAGATAGGCAATAAATGCTGACCTAGCCAACAACACCCACATCCTGTGAATGATTTTTTTAAAAATCAAAAGACAGTAAGAAGCACAAAATTAGGAGAAACTGGATAGATGAGACAGGGAAAGAAATTGCATTATGAAGATATTAGGCATATGTAAGGCAGCACATACCCCAACTTACCATCAAGATCAATAGAAACATTATTTGTTAAACACTTATGTTTGCATAGACTTCCAATCAACCCTTTCCATTATAAGAACACAAACCCATGTGCCATCAGTTGAATGTCAGTAAGAATACATTACTTGCGATCTTTGATACTCATGACACAGCAACAAATCACAACTTAATAGAGGGAACTATGAATTAAATGTAAGGAAAGTGGGTAGATTGAAAGGAGGATAGACTTGCATTTTTATAGTGTCTTTGATAACTTCTGGATACTCTGAAGTGTTTTACACTGAATTAAGTACTTTAGAAGCATACTTACTTCTATAACGGAAGGAAATACAGCAACTGATGTGTGCCCAGCAAGGTGCCACAAACAGCAATTAAATAAATGGTCAGATCATATGTTTTGGACACTGGATGAGGGATAAATCTTGCCCAGTTCACCGGTTCGACTGTTCTTCTTAAAATGGTACCATGGTATCTCTACATCCAGAAGAGGGCAGACAGGGCCCTCAGTTTAAAGTCTTATCTGAAAGACTGCAACAGCAACTGGGAAAATGAACAAGTGACTCTTATGGACATATATTATATTGAAAGTTTGGGCTAAGAAATTGATTAAATTGATAATAATGTGTCTGTAATACCCATATGTTTTCCATCACTGCTTTATGTCTTCACAAGATGTTTGTGCACATCCTTGGAATCCAATCCTGTTGCATGAAATGACTCTAAAAAGTTAGTTTTGAAAAAATATCTGCCATGTACAATATTGTGAAACTTGTAAGAAAGAGCATTCATAGGACTTGCTCTTCATAACTTTCTCCCTCCGGCACAGTGGTTAGCACTGCTGCCTCACAGCGCCAGGGACCCCGGTTCAATTCCGGTCTTGGGTCACTGTCTGTGTGGAGTTTGCATATTCTCCCCATGTCTGCATGGGTTTCCTCCGGGTGCTCCGGTTTCCTCCCACAGTCCAAAGATGTGCAGGTTACTGGGTTGGTCAGGCCATATTGCCCCTTAGTGTCAGGGGGACTAGCTAAGGTAAATGCATGGGGTTATGGGGATAGAGCCTGGGTGGAATTATGGTCGGTGCAGACTCGATGGGCCGAATGGCCTCCTTCTGCACTGTAGGATTCTATGATCTATGATTACAGTGAAGTGAAATTAACCAGAGTTCATTTGATTTGCATAAATTTTGACGTTTGCTGCCCAAGGTGATTTCCTTGAAATGCAATATATTCAAGAATTGTTCACTACATGCTACACAATTCATTTTAAACAACGTGGTATTTCTGATAAACATTTTATAATACATCATTGTTCCAGCAGCTGCCTTTCTTAAATTTGTTTAACGAGAACTCAAATTGAATTATTCATATAAACAAAGCCGGTAGCAAAAAAAAGGAAGAAAAGTGCTATCGTTCAAGTTTGGAAAAAAGTTCTTGATTTTAAAAGATTTTTCCTGAAGATGCTGATGAAATAAAAGTCTTGTTTCAGAGAAATTTGCAGGAAAGAGAAAGTAAATAGTTTAAGATATTTCAAAACCTAAATATTTAGACAATAAAGATTACTAAACGTTATGTAACAGAAGCATTTGTTTCTCTACCTGGAGTGGATTGATAAAGACTATTCCAAGAACAATATGCGTAGATCTGTTACAATCTTATTTACAAACATTTTCCTGAAAGATGTGTTGCCAGATCTATTTATCCTTTTGTATTCACATAACCTTTGGCTCAACAGAAGCAAAGACATGGGAGATTAACAAGTGTTAGCGTGAAGGACAAAGGGCCGACCAACTTAAAAGGCAGCAGAAAGATCCCCCAAAAAATGTCAATCTAAAGGAAGACGGCTGAAATTTTATTTTAGATCTGCTGCTGGGGAAAAAAAAACACATTGAACCGTAAGATCAGTTTTCTTTTTGGTCTTGGATATTGCATCTGGCTTCCATTGGCAGGTCATTCAGGCAGTGTGGACTTTCCCTGGCACTCAGCTGCTGTCATGTCAAAACAAAAGTATAGGAGAAGAACCCAAAAGGGAAAACTACACTTGTACATGTTCTATGAACTAGTTCTTGGCCTTAAAAGACAGATCACCAATCTGCCTTTTTAGTTACATTTCATGCATGACAGAGTGAGGACATAACTATGAGTAGTGAGAGTAGGAATGAAGTGACACATTGCTCCCCCAAAAAATGCTAAATACCATAGATCCAGCTTCATGTGGAAATTATTTTATATATATATATTATACACACACAGTGTAACCGCTCCAGTCCAGAAATCATTTCTTGCACGGAAACATCAGTTGTCCAGAATTTTGAGCAGAATCACCTTGCTCCCTCATCATCATTGGCATCATTTGGGTGCAGAAACATGGAAGCTGACTGGAGAGGTTCCAGTGTACAAAATTTTCAGTTACGATACATGTTAAGTTTTGTAGATGGGAACAATAAATTACAAAAGGGACTAAGTGGCAGATAGAAACAGAGGAGTTAGGAGTAGGAATAGGCCATTCAGCCCTTCAAGGCTGATTCACCATTTAATGAGATCAGGGCTGATCTGGCTGCGTCTCAATAAGATCAGTGTTGATCTGGCTGTGTCTCAACTCCACTTTGTTGTCAACCCCCTAAAGCCTATCAAAAACTTGATGATCTGTCTTGAATAAATTTGATTCGTCTGCCTCCATTGCTTTCTGGGGAAGTGAACTTTATATACTAATGACCCTTTCAGAGAAAACAAATCCTCACCTCAGTCAACGTTAGACCTCTTATTCTTAAACTGTATCCCCTGGTTCTAATCTCTCCTGCATAAAAAGTATGACAAATGAAATTCAATGTGACAAAGTGATCCATAAAAGACAAATGTGAATATTTTCTTGATGCTGAGAGACTACATGTGAAAAGCAAGAAAATTTAGATGTCAATGAACACAAATCACCAGAACCTAGTGCACATGCAGAAAAATAAAAGATCAAGTGTTAGCTGCTATCACAAATGAATTGGAATATCAAAGTGAGTAAGTGATATTTCAGGTGCACAAAGAACCAGATCCCAAGAACTACATTCAGGTTTTTGCCCCCAAACCTCAGGAAATATATAGTGGCCTTGGAGGAGGTATAGCACAGATGAATCAGAATGATATCATGGCTCAAAGGGGTGGTGGAGAGACATTGGAGGAGGTTAGTTTGGCCAACCATGCCAAAGGTTGCAAACAAGCCAGAAAGGACAATATTCAGTTTTACAACATTTACACCCCCACCTCAATGAATTTAAAGTTCCAAACAACACTGAACTCTTCTTTCATTACCTTCGCCTCCATTCTCAAGTCCTTAGGCAGGAGACTTCCATCCCACCTCTTCACAGACCTTTACCTGTCTTCAATACTCTCCCTCCGCCTGGACCTCCTCCCGCTGGCCTCTTACCTGCTCTTCATCTATTTCTCTGCTCCCTCACCCACTCTAACCTGTCTCTCTCCGACCTGGCTGCACTCCACTCTTCTGCGTCTAACCCTGACATTATAAAAGTTGCTGAAAGGGGTGGTGCTGTTGTCTGGCAAGCCCTACATTGCAGAGGCTGAGCACCAGCTCTTAGCAACTTCTTCCTACCTCTCCCTGGACCAAGAACCCCATTATTTCAAAGACTGTCACTAACCTGACAGCCCCAGGAACCTGGGTTCGATTCCCAGCTTGGGTCACTGTCTGTGTGGAGTTTGCACATGCTCCTCGTGTCTGCGTGGGTTTCCTCTGGGTGCTCCGGTTTCCTCCCACAGTCCAAAGATGTGCGGGTTAGGTTGATTGGCCATGCTAAAATTGCCACTTAGTGTCCTGGGATGTGTAGGTTAGAGGGATTAGCGGGTAAATATGTAGGGATATGGAGGTAGGGCCTGGGTGGGATTGTGGTCGGTGTGGACTCGATGGGCCAAATGGCCTCTTTCGGCACTGTAGGGTTTCTATGATTCTATGAACCTCCGCTAGAGAGCTTCCCTCCACAACTTCCAAATTCATGGTCCCCCCAAAACCCACATTCCTCCCCACCACCTTCCTCTCTGACTCATTTTCTAGGACATTGATTGTGTATTGGTGCCATTTCCTGCTCTTGTCTGGAACAAGAAAAAATAATAAAATTTTGTTTCTAATTTCCACCCTTCCCACTTTCGCATGGCCTACCCTTTCACGATTCCCTGTCTCAATTTCTAGGGATAACCTGTCCACTAATATTTATTACAAGCCCACTAATTAGGCATTTCACAACCTCTGGACTCAACATCAAGTTCAACAAGTTCAGATCATGAATTCAGTCTCCGATTTTGAATATCTATTCAAACAGAGCCAATTGCTTAAAAACGCACGGCCATATTTTAAATTGAAAGTAATAAACTAACAAATCACCCTCAGGAGAACAAGAGGAGAACATTTCTATGATCAAGACACTCATCAAAACTAATGCCGTCTAAGGAAGAGGCATTAAAATGCAAAGTACTGGACATTAAAACAATGGTTGCCACAGACAGACATGCCCAAAACTTCAAGATTCACAATGGGCGAAATATTTTAAGGCAAGGCTGCCTTGTCACTCGAGGGAGATCGCAAGTGGGACAGACAATGTTAAGAAAATCTTCAGCAGAGGAAAAAGGTGGAGGGCTGCTCTTTCTCCCTTCCTCTCTTATGGAACAAGTGTGTCACCTGGTTGGAGAAGTCAACTCTACTAGAAACTACCAGAAACTAAGATCTTGCAATAACTGCAACCTCTTCAACATCTGACATTTTAACAAGAAACCACACAAATTGACAAAAATCAATGCCTCAAGGACAAGTGTTGTGAAGTTGGGTAGAGTAATTGTAGATTGGTGTTTGTAAAATTGTAAAATGCTAAGGAGAAAGCATTGCATGGTCCCTTTAAAAGGTGGTGCTTTTTCTATACTTAGAGTTACAAAAAATGCAAGTACATATATAGCCCCCAAACTAAAACATTTGTATTGAAAGGCCAAGCAGCAGTGTTACGAAGGCTTTAGGCTTCTGAATTTTTGTGAATTCAGCCAATCAATTTGAATTCGGCATTTAGATACCAAGAACCTATTAAATTTAAATCTGATAGTTTTGACAATCTAGGGCCAATCCTATTGTGGGAAATATTGATATGTCATCACAGGTATAAAAAGGGGGCAGTGGGACAAAACGAGAGAGCATCTGCCACAGCTCAAAGCCCCATCTAGATAGCAACGGTACCAAAGAAGAAAGAATAATCAACAGAAAAGGCCCAGAATATTCCAGAAGACACAAACCGTGGTTGCAATTTAGAGAGTAACTAAATTCTTTTTTTTTGTTAATGAGTGGAAATTATATTTATTGGAACATCAGAATCTTGTTTTATTCGATTTGTTAATAGAAGAGTAAAGTTGCTCACTGCTAGATAAATAAATTGTTACGTGTTGATTTTAGAGAGAGTGTCAGGGATTTATTTTGCATTTAACCACTGTTAAAGGGCAGGTCACACCACTTCTCACACACATTTTACAGTGTATGAGATGAGGTACTCCTCTTTGGGGGTTTTGGTATTAGTTCTCAGAGGGGATCAACCTCCGCTTTATAACACAAGCGGAGAACACAACCGTATATTCTTTTACCTTTTTGAATGGACTAATACTCTTATTTATTTCTTTAGCTCAAGAAAATCTTGTCTGATTGGCTCTTTAATATCCACAGTTTAAATAGTTAATGCATTCTGATTTTGAAAAGGCATATTCTTGTGAGAAAGAAACTTGCACCTTTGTTGCGACCAACCAGGAAGGCGAAATAGAGGGGAGCCAGTACAATACCCCTCACCTGGCCAGTACAATACCCCTCGCCTGGCCTTAACAGTGTGCACCAAGCTTTTAAGGATAGCACAAACTGATGGAACATCCCCAATTAATGATTTGTTTCATTAGAAAAAAAGTAAACCCAATATATAGCATTAAGTCTTAGAAAGCATTGCATTGGGCAGTTGAGCCTATACCACACGGACCAGAAATAATACAGGGAATGCTGGAGATTTGAAAATATTGCTTTCTAGTTGAACAATCATTCTGAAGGTTATGTTCAAAATATTATGTAGTAAACATGGTAAGCTTGAAAGGCTATGAATTTAAAGTGATTTACTAAAGAAAAAGTGAAGTGAGAAAAATCCTTTTTCAGGTTCAGGTCTGGAATGCACTGCCTGGAAATGTAGTGAAGGCAGGTTCAATCGAGGCATTCAAGAGGCTACTACATAATTGCTTGAATACTGAAGGTGGCATGGTTAGCACTGTTGTCTCAGTGCCAGGCACCCAGGTTCAATTCCAGCCTTGGATGACTGCCTGTGTGGAGTCTGCACGTTCTCCCCGTGTCTGCGTTGGTTTCCTCCAGGCACCCAGTTTCCTCCCACAGTCCAAAGATGTTCAGGTTAGGTGGATTGGCCATGCTAAATTGACCCTTAGTGCCAGGGGGATTAGCAGGGAAAATACGTGGGGTTATGGGGATAGGGTCTGGGTGGGATTGTTATCAGTTCAGGCTTGATGGGCCAAGTGGTCTCTTTCTGCACTGTAGGGATTCTATGGTCTATGAAACAATGTGTAGGGGTATGAGAAAAGGCAGGGGAATGGCACTGAGCCAGCACGCTCGTTTGGAGAGCCAGCGCAGACACGATGGGCCAAATGGCTTTCTTCTGCACTGTGGTGATCCTGCGAATAGGACTGACTAGTCTGCTGTACAGAAAGTTGGTATGAAATTGATGGGCTGAATGTTACTATATTGCAGAGTGGCCAATAAAGGTATGTTTCATATTATAACTCTTTCAATTCAACCTATAAGTTTTGAATCCCGCGTGTAGTTTTGCATTTAAAAAAAGCATATTTAATGTCAGCCATATGTTAAAGGGTCAAACTGAGACTCCGATGCTCACAAAATAAACATAAGAACATAAGAAATAGGAGCAGGAGTAGGCCATCTAGCCCCTCGAGCCTGCCCCGCCATTCAATAAGATCATGGCTGATCTGACGTGGATCAGTACCACTTACCCGCCTGATCCCCATAACCCTTAATTCCCTTACCACTCAGGAATCCATCCATCCGCGCTTTAAACATATTCAGCGAGGTAGCCTCCACCACCTCAGTGGGCAGAGAATTCCAGAGATTCACCACCCTCTGGGAGAAGAAGTTCCTCCTCAACTCTGTCTTAAACCGACCCCCCTTTATTTTGAGGCTGTGTCCTCTAGTTTTAACTTCCTTACTAAGTGGAAAGAATCTCTCCGCCTCCACCCTATCCAGCCCCCGCATTATCTTATAAGTCTCCATAAGATCCCCCCTCATCCTTCTAAACTCCAACGAGTACAAACCCAATCTCCTCAGCCTCTCCTCATAATCCAAACCCCTCATCTCCGGTATCAACCTGGTGAACCTTCTCTGCACTCCCTCCAATGCCAATATATCCTTCCTCATATAAGGGGACCAATACTGCACACACTATTCCAGCTGCGGCCTCACCAATGCCCTGTACAGGTGCATCAAGACATCCCTGCTTTTATATTCTATCCCCCTCGCGATATAGGCCAACATCCCATTTGCCTTCTTGATCACCTGTTGTACCTGCAGACTGGGCTTTTGCGTCTCATGCACAAGGACCCCCAGGTCCCTTTGCACGGTAGCATGTTTTAATTTGTTTCCATTGAGATAGTAATCCCATTTGTTATTATTTCCTCCAAAGTGTATAACCTCGCATTTATCAACGTTATACTCCATTTGCCATATCCTTGCCCACTCACTCAGCCTGTCCAAATCTCTCTGCAGATCTTCTCCGTCCTCCACACGATTCACTTTTCCACTTATCTTTGTGTCGTCTGCAAACTTCGTTACCCTACACTCCGTCCCCTCCTCCAGATCATCTATATAAATGGTAAATAGTTGCGGCCCGAGTACCGATCCCTGCGGCACGCCACTAGTTACCTTCCTCCAACCGGAAAAACACCCATTTATTCCGACTCTTTGCTTCCTGTCGGATAGCCAGTCCCCAATCCACTTTAACACACTACCCCCAACTCCGTGTGCCCTAATCTTCTTCAGCAGCCTTTTATGGGGCACCTTATCAAACGCCTTTTGGAAATCCAAAAACACCGCATCCACCGGTTCTCCTCCATCAACCGCCCTAGTCACATCTTCATAAAAATCCAACATGTTCGTCAAGCACGACTTTCCCCTCATGAATCCATGCTGCGTCTGATTGATCGAACCATTTCTATCCAGATGCCCTGCTATCTCCTCTTTAATAATGGATTCCAGCATTTTCCCTACTACAGACGTTAAGCTGACCGGCCTATAGTTACCCGCCTTTTGTCTCCTTCCTTTTTTAAACAGCGGCGTAACATTAGCCGTTTTCCAATCAACCGGCGCTACCCCAGAATGCAACGAGTTTTGATAAATAATCACTAACGCATCCACTATTACCTCTGACATTTCTTTCAATACCCTGGGATGCATTCCATCCGGACCCGGGGACTTATCCACCTTCAGTCCCATTAGTCTACCCAGCACTGCCTCTCTGGTAACATTAATTGTATTAAGTATTTCTCCTGCTGCCAACCCTCTATCGTTAATATTTGGCAAACTATTTGCGTCCTCCACCGTGAAGACCGACACAAAAAACTTATTTAAAGACTCAGCCATATCCTCATTTCCCACTATTAACTCCCCCCTCTCGTCCTCCAAGGGTCCAACATTCACTCTAGCCACTCTATTCCTTTTTATATATTTATAAAAACTTTTACTATCATTTTTTATATTAATTGCTAGCCTAGCTTCATAGTCTATCCTTCCTTTCTTTATCGCTTTCTTAGTCTCTCTTTGTTGTTTCTTAAATTTTTCCCAATCACTTGTTTCTCCACTATTTTTGGCCACTCTGTACGCAGCTGTTTTTATTTTAATACTCTCCTTTATTTCCTTCGTTATCCACGGCTGGTTCTCCCTTTTCTTACAATCCTTGTTTTTTGCTGGAATATATTTTTGCTGAGAACTGAAAAGGATCTCCTTAAAAATCCTCCACTGTTCCTCAGCTATCCTACCTGCCAGCCTGCTCTCCCAGTCTACCTTAGCCAATTCATCCCTCATCCTATCATATTTCCCTCTGTTCAAACAGAGGACACTGGTTTGGGACCAAACTTTCTCCTCTTCCATCTGAATCAGAAATTCGACCATATTGTGGTCACTAGACCCAAGAGGGTCCTTCACAATAAGATCCTTAATTCTACCTACCTCGTTACACAATACCAGATCCAAAATAGCTCGTTCCCTCGTCGGTTCCGTAACATGCTGTTCAAGGAAACTATCCCGACAGCATTCTAAGAACTCTTCCTCCATTCCACCCTTACCGACTTGAGTCTGCCAGTCAATGTGCATGTTGAAGTCCCCCATGATTATTGCCGTTCCGTTTTTACACGCATCCCTTATCTGCTTGTTTATAGCCCTTCCTACCTCAACATTATTATTTGGGGGCCTATATACCACACCTACTAGTGTCTTTCTCCCTCTACTATTCCTCATCTCTACCCATAATGATTCCACGTTTTGTTCCTCAGAGCCTATGTCATCCCTCAGTACTACCCTGATATTATCTCTTATTAATAGCGCGACCCCACCATCTTTTCCTTCCTGTCTATTCTTCCTAAACGCCTGATACCCCTGGATATTCATCTCCCAGTCCTGGTCACCTTTCAGCCACGTTTCTGTAATGGCCACTAGATCGTACCCACTCGTGCTGATTTGCACCATCAACTCATTTACCTTGTTCCGAATGCTTCGTGCATTCAGGCAAAGTGTCCTTATTCCAGCTTTTATCTGGACCCGCTTTGATGAGTCGCGAACACCCTCTCCCTCTACTCTCTGATCTAAATTACCGCCTTCATTCACTTGCACCCTCTCCTCTACCATTAATTTTGTAATTCCCCTTACCCCTGCATCCTCCACCATTTCAGGTCATATTTAACTTTACTGTCTTTTATTACTTCCTCAACCCATCCATTATATTCCACACAGATCACGTTTCTAGCCTTATTTTACATTTCTAGCCTTATTTTACATTTCTAGCCTTATTTTACATTTCCCATTTTGGCAACACATGAACAAACCAATGGAAAGTGCCCTTCTTTAATAATTTTGTGCTGAGACATGAGCAACTTGCTCAATTACAGTATCTAAAGGAACTGTGCAGATTTTTGGAAAATATTCAGCAGCTGTCCTACTCATTTACCATGCTCATCCAATTATTATTTCCAAACTCAACTGCCTTTAGAATTCCAATCAATGTTCATGTGACCAATTACAATAAAACGGGTGAAGATCACCAGAGACTATTTTCTCCGCAACATACGAAAGATGAGAGAAAACTCAGGTGTTTAAAAGTGAAAATGCAATTAAATGAGACATGAAGTGTTCATGGAAGCAGGTACTTGTTTGGGAGGTTCACCCCCAAAGATGTATTTGGCAGGACTTCCCAAACCCACAACATTCACCAAGTGGAAAGACAAAGGTACAGAACGCATGGAGCATCTTCAGCTCCAATTTCAACACCAAATGAAAGAATATGGGGTGGTGGAAGGTGTGGGAGAGAGATGTGATAGACCTACTTCCCAACACCAGCATTAATTAAACTAGCCTGTTTTTAGACCGATTCCAAGCCACCTTTATTTTTCTTTCAAATATAGTCAAATTCTTAATGGTTAGTATAACAATCCCAATATCACTCATCACACATGCCTTAAATCCTAATTTTTTTAGAAAAATGAATATTTTTATAACTAGTGAACATGTCAAAAAATACAACTAACTATTTACTAGATACTTTCCTCATTCAAATTTTAACTCAATATTTTCAGAAACATATAATTCAATACAACTCATCTTCCTACAATAAGAGACTACAGGATCATTCCCTTAGTTAAATTAATCCACTTGAGCAGAAACATCTTACACAGTGGCATATTGTCCTCCAGTCACTATTCAGAGGGAATTCTCATGAGAATAAAAGAATGTAATCCACAGGAGAGAAGGGATTTCATAATGAGGTGCAAGTGGGAGTAAGAGTTATTTTAATACTTGATGCAGATTTAATTACCATACACAAATAGTCTCGCAGGACTTGTATAGTATGCATCTCTAATTGGAACTAAATGAGATCCATACTGCTGCACTTCTGTTCAGATACACATTCCAAATCTATTGCTAGTCAATGAATCTATGCATACACCCTCGTGAATGAGAGAGAGCAGTGCGCGTGGATCATTGCAGATGGCACAAAACTTGGAAGTATTGTGAACTGTGAGGAGGGTAGTTTTAGACTTCAGGAAAAGAAAGACAACGAAAGGAATGCTACATTGTCAATGGTGATTATTTTCAAAATCATGAGGGGTCTAGACTAAGTCACTAGAAACTGTTCCACATGGCAGAAGGATGAAAAGGATATTGATTTATGATTGGCAAAAGAACCAAATTGACTCGAGGAAAAATGGTTTTTGGGCACTGAATGGTCAGGCTCGGGAATGCATTATCTGAGCATGTGGAGGCAGAAATTATGGTTTTCAAAGGGGAATTTAATAAACATTTAAAGAGAAAAGGTTTGCAGGACTATAGGGAAGCACTGTGTTCTTGTTTATGTTCTGTGGCATGAGACTTGCTCTTGGAGAGCACACATGGCATAGTGGACCGAATGGCCTCCTCTGTTGTAACCATTCTGTTCCCTATACTCAAACTACAGCCCACATTTTGCCAATAAACATTGGCTATTCTGTCAGAACAGCAATGTTCTGTTCAACCAACCTCCCCTGCTGTTTATTTAGTTTCTATATTTGTTTTCTTTATAAAAAATACAAATACTTTTCCCCATTCGACGCTGGTGGAACTGCCAGTTTGGGAAGCTCTGCTTTCACCGTTTCTCCCATGTTAATGAATTCCAGCTTGCATACACCAGGAGGTCACAGGATTTTAACTTGCTATTGAGCACCGACTAACTCAGCTCATGACTAACCAAGTACACACAAAGGTAAAGGAGTGAGTTCACAGTTGGGAAACAACAGCAAGATCATATTCTGTCATTTTAATACATCTTATTTTAAAAGTTTCTGGTGACAATGGGTATTTAAATAAAACTCATGCCACATTAATGTGCTTTGGAACAAAATTTCACTTATAACTTTGATTATAATAGGTCAGGTTTGTGTTCATTTGTGCTGTTAGTTAAAATAATAGTACCCTCCCCCAGTTATTTTTAAAAACAACAGTCTTACTTCAGCTAAAAGGACTATTATAGTTATTTGAGAATGGGAGCAGAAGTAAAATAGTACATGCGTGCTCATATTTAATGAGTGTATGAGAGGACTTTTATTTTTAAAAGAACATATTTCAATTCATGTGTACATAATGTAGCACACAAAAACTAAGTTGGGCATTTTTGTCATGATCTAATTATTCTTCAGGAAATTTGACAGTTGTATTGATCCATAAACAGGGAAAGGGCTACAATTAAAACCAAGTGTCTAATCATACAATGCTGGATGTAATTAACAGGATTCAAAATGACATTAATGTGAACCTTTCAACCTAATGCTTGATAGATGCCAAATCTCAGCACTGTGAACCATGCAGCTTAATATAATTACCAATAGTTATTCAATTTTTCTAATGAAGTCATCGTTTTGACTTATTGATTCATATTGATCAGAATATACACGAACACTCAGGTATGCAACAAACCTGAGTGTTTAGGCAACATCCACTATTGCAGGGGGGAGCTACTTCAGGGAGTACTGGTCATTAAATAAGTGGAGTTAAGCTGTAGCCGAATTTTGACTTCAAACTCCTTTAAAATGTGGTTTTCCCACTAAGAGTACAGGATTGTTGATTTACCTTATATTACTATACTATTATTATTTGTATGTAATGTCCTGCATGGATGAATGCAAAGGAAATCCACCTCAGCTGAATTCACTATCAAATGTTCATTTGACGAATCAACCTCTATGGTTGAAGAAAATTTCAAAGTTGAACTTGAAAGAAAACATACCATCGAGGTCATAAAATGGACTCCAAGATATTTACATATGCCAAGAAAACTAACTTCTTACTGTTTCAAAATAAACACCTGAATTGAAATAGGTTTATTAGCAAATTTTAGGGGAAAGCAAAATGTGGAGAGAAAATGTGAGATTATACCATGACGTGATATTTGCTCCTGTTTTAAAAGTATTAAAAAGTTGAATTTCAAATGAGGTTTTATTAATTCAAAATCTTTACGGTAAAGAAAAGGGAAAGAGTACAACTTGCTCAGATTTTGCATTCATGTTCACTTACATTTTCGAATTGACTAGAGGAGAGAGGTGATCAAGATGATTATGAAGCAATAGAATAATCATCTTGGGTGAACCACACTTAACTTGAAACAGAGATAGATTTCTAGATTTAGTCACTTGGTGGTGCAGAACTCAGTACTGCTGAGAAGCTATCGAAGCTTTTAATCTTGCACTTATCAGGAAAAATGCGCAAGAATACCAAATCTTAAGGGAACAATAATTCATACTGCATGAGAACAGAATGTTGACTGGTTGGCCAGTAGACGGATTTGTAGAGGTGTTGCCATTAAGAATGCCCAGGGACAGTTAACTATCAAGCTTTTCTTCAAATTTAAACCTGGCGAGTTGAATACGATTGCTCAAGGCAATGCCATGGGGAATGAACCAGGGAATGGCTGTACCCCAAAAGTTTGCTTAATTGAAAAAGACACGCACGAGTGCCCACTGTTCGCAAAGGACAGGGTCCTAGGTGCAAATAAATGTAACTTCTTAACTCAACTGTCAGTGTAACTATTAGCACAATCAGGATTGTTTAGCAAGTATTGTCTAATCACAGAATTAAATGTTGGACACTATGTTCTGAGTTTTCCGAGGAAGGGGGGGTTAACTACAGTCTGTACCTGTTCCAGTACCTGTCTGTAGTCTGTTCCTGTACAGTTACAGGAAATTTGGCACGTCTTCTACAACTCTTACCAATTTCTACAGATGCACCATAGAAAGCATTCTTTCTGGTTGTATCACAGCTTGGTATGGCTCCTGCTCTGTCCAAGACCACAAGTAAGTGCAAAGGGTCGTGAACAAAGCCCAGTCCATCACTCAAACCAGCCTCCCATCCATTGACACTGTCTACACTTCCCGCTGCCTCGGAAAAGCAGCCAGCATAATCAAGGACTCCATGCACCCCAGACATACTCTCTTCCACTTTCTTCCATTGGGAAAAAGATACAAAAGTCTGAGGACACGTACCAATCGACTCAAAAACAGCTTCTTCCCTGCTACCATCAGACTTTTGAATGGACCTACCTTGCATTAAGTTGATCTTTCTCTACATCCTAGCTAGTACTGTAATACTACATTCTGCACTTTCCTTTCCTACCCAATGTACAGTATGTTTTGTCTGTTTAGCATGCAAGAAACAATACTTTTCACTGTATAATACATGTGACAATAATAAATCAAAAGTCAGTACTCAAACTCACAAATGGGCCGAAGGCTGCCAATTTTGGCCCAATCTGCCTCCAATTACACTGGAAGGGTCAGGCACCTCAAAAGTTTGAGCAACAGGTGAAGTTAGCTGTTTCATACTTTTACTATGCAGTAGCAACAGGAGTTGTATTCTCCACAAACAGGATGCTGCGTCAAGCCAAAAGAAATTCTGTCTATCACACAAATGAGTAAACCTGCCAGGTTTTAATTTAAACAAACACTTGATGGTTAACTGCTCCTGGTGCATTCTCTAATACCAATCAAAGTCCTCTTGCCAATCATTCAGCACCTTCTTCTCATGCAGTATAAACTGCAATTCCGTTTAGATTTGGTATTCTTCTGAACCGGTCCAAAAAATGCAAGATGAAAAGTTTTGATTGCACGTCCCTTTTTACAGCAATTTCTATGTTTTTACATTTTTTTACAACACCTTAACTGTGCAAACCAAATCATGACATACACGTATCTGAAGTGCATATGTGAGCAACAAGTTACACATGCTGGCTCTGTAGTCCTTTAAATCACAACTAGTACAACATGACCTACAGAATTCTACTTTGTTGATAAGGAGTGAATTAACTAGAGTGAAAACTGCATCAGTACTATGAAAAGCACAGAGCCACATTTAGGACATGCTGGAGAAACATAGCAGCACCAGGTGGTATATTTGAGCCAGTAACCCAAGTCTTCTATGCATGGACACAAATAAAAAAATCCTGAATCTTGTCGTTTTACTTTTTTTTTCTTTTATTCAGCACTGGATCACTGTTATATGTGAACTCTCACTCCTACAGCTTGCAATCATGTAGTATCTTGAACACAAGAACCAGCCAATATGCCTAACACACAACCAAGCCTTTATATGTCCAATATCTTACATTTCATATAACAGAAACTCTTGTTATTGTATTTAACTTATTGAAAATGCCACAAGCTTCCCCAAGACCTTCGATGGTTCAGAAAGTGGTAAAGACTATGAGCAGAATACAATGGAACTGGTTTGCTTAAAAACAGATGGATAGTAACAAAGGCAAGTAGTTTTAGGAGTAGCATTAGTTTTATATAACTTGTAATTCAGTAACTTCTCAGATACAAAATAAAACACATGACTAATGATACTCATGCTAAAGCTGAATTTGCATGCGCAGCATAAATTATGTTTGCTTAGATCCAGAGCATCTCCAACTCCTAAATTAACAGCTTTAGAAGAGTGGGCCAACTAGGAACACATTCCATAGTGCCCTTTAGGGCACAATCAGCAAAAATTATATCTAAACCATATCTGTCACAAACAAAGCTGACACTTTCAATACTTAGACAAAGAGCATGACTGCAATATCCATATTATAGATGTTGGAGTAAACCCAATTATCACAGAGTTTCTGAAATCTTTTAACTTAACTGAGCATTTGCACAAGAAAGGAAGCCATTGTGCCAAATAATTCTCAATTTAAGTGCAACTACTCTTACTTTTATTGAGCCTGCAAACAGAATGAAGCAGCATGGGAAGATTCTAAATGTCCAGCTGAACATGTCTGCAGCAGCTTGGAGTACACATTGCTGCAGTAATCAAAATTCAAATAAGACAGCCAGTTCCTGCACATTGATATGAAAATATATTAGCTTATGATTTGAATAGAAACAGACTAGAGCATAACACAACGTTTCCACCTCAGGATATTCAGTCTTGCTGACACAATTAAGAGCAAGTGATAGGTTTACACTAATTTTTCATTCCATATCAACCATTTAAACAATGTAACTCTGACAATAAAAACATTATAATGGAACATATGAATACCCAAGTTTCACCTTCATTGTCCAACATTAAGCTCAATAATCCTAGTGATGACATTAATATTGCTACATTTTGAGAAAAATAGCAGTTAAGCCACTGTTTTATTACAGCAACATCCTTCTGTGATTTTGTTGTTCTGTGATGCTAATTCATCTCAAAACGTTTGCAGAAGAAACAGACAACTGACCTCCTTTATATGAAGTCACGGAAAATGCTCTCTCCAGATAACCTAAATTTGGAAGGTCAAAAATCCATAATCTAAATTGCACCATTCGATATGTTTAAGTGTTAGTGCAACATTTCTTACACCCAATTGTCCAATACCACTAAAGTAAATAAAAGTCAGGACAAATTTAAATACATATGGTATTTCCTGTAGCATTCAAATGAAAAGTTAGAAGGTAGCTGATAATTGGACTAGGGCGTGCAGAGATTTTATGCTCAATAAAATGATCGATGAAATGTGGCAGGCTACAAGAGGAGTTAAGAGTTCAGATGAAGCAGGGCTAGAGAATGGAGGATTGTCGAAGATTGCATGGGGGCATAAATAGGTTAACAAGATGGGAAGATACAGTTCAAGGTAAACAAATTGATTCTGAAAAAACAGGATTGGTTTAAAAAGTTTGTTAAACTATGAGCATCCTTTGTAAAATTACTACATAATATATAGAACTCGAGAGATTCTTATCGTTGTCAAAAGTAAACAAAATTAAAAATGCATTTTGTTTTCAAGTACTCAGACAATCTCGGCAGTACAGTTGTTGGATGTATGTTCCCAGCGAGACACCATTAATCCTGCAGTTTATATACATTCTAGACCCTATTAACATTTTAAAAGTTAATTTTTTTGCCCACCACACACAATGATACTGACGCCACTTTTAAAAATGCTGCTTGTGATGTCAATTTAGTTACGCCTACCCTATCAGGTAATTTGGAATCTGCATTTGCAGCCAAGGATCTATTACCTTTCCATGATCTTGATCAATGACTTTTTTAAAATCTCAATTTAATTAACTACCAAGTATGACAGCATTATTAGAATATATATCCATCGACCTTTGTCCTATATAGATGCAACGTGTGAGCATCCACACCCTCAAGTAGAAAATTCTGAAGATCCAAAAAACCCTTGAGCGAATAAATTTCTCATCTCAGGCTCAAAATAACAAACTGCCATTTAAGACTGGGTCCTAGCTCGAGACTTCCCAGCCAAAGGATACAGCGCCCCAGTATCTATAACACCCTCTGAATACCAACACTGCAGTTACTTACCACCACCTTATCAAGGGCAATTAGAGACAGGCAATCAACGCTGGTCTTGCCAGTAATGTCCACACCTCACGAACAAATAAAAATTGCAACTATAAAAACTTCCAGCTTCAGGTCTGCAACACAGCCTGCTGATTAAAATCAGAGTGACTACACATTTTGTTTGTTCCCAGCAAGTGGGAGGGTGAATCTTCAACTCCGTTCTTATTCAGGAGTTAATCACTGGGTCTGTCAATCAAACAGATGAAGCCCCCTCTTGCAGGGGTATATAGAATCATGCAGTGTAGAAGGAGGCCATTCGGCCTCATCGGGTCTGCACCGACCACAATCGCACCCAGGCCCTATCCCCATAACCCCATGCATTTACCCTAGCTAGTCACTCTGACACGAAGGAGCAATTTAGCATAGCCAATCTAGCTAACCCTCACATCTTTGGACTGCAGGAAGAAACCAGAGCACCCAAAGGAAACCCACGCAAACATGGGGAGAATGTGCAAACTCCACACAGACAGAGACCCAAGCCAGGAATCGAACCCAGGTCCCTGGCGCTGTGAGGCAGCAGTGCAAACCAGTGTGCCACCGTGCAGCCCCTTTTTTTTTGCAGACAACACTTTCTGGACTCATAGGAATAGAATTATCCTCATGGAAAGTGCAGTCCTCTTGTTAGACTCTCAGAAATGGGATTACAAATTGCTCGTCTCCCAGCTGGTGAACAATAAGGATAGCTAGCTCATTGACATACAAAACCGTATTTATGTCAGCAGCCTGTGATGTTTTAAATCTGTGCAGATTCACATTGGCATTAAAATACAACATATTCCCAAATCCAGAGAAAATATTTCTAAATCTATTAACTTAAAATCAAACTGATGTAACCTATCACACTCTACTTCCATCTTTTGGACACTGCTGTGTTAATTTCGGGGTACAAATTTCAGAACGATTGCCTTCATTTTTTGCTCACACAACATTTCTTTAAAAATTTGGTTCAGTCCTCATTAAACTTCCAGGAACATGCATATTCAGCAGGGATCTCTGGAGTGGTGTAACCCAAATAGATTTTTCCCTCCCAAAATATGGGTGGATACACACTTTTTAAAAAAGTTCATCCAGCACAGGAAAATTGAGCCCGAAATCTTCATGAGCTGTAAAGCTCAATTTAGCATAGCATAGTGCATAGATTCACCATGCTTGGAGTTAAGTAATTTCTCATCTGTCCTAAATGATCAGCCCCATATCCTGCTCTTTCCCCATAGACATGCAAATTTTTCAATTATTTATTCCAATTCCATTTTCAAAAGTTACTACCAAAACTGCTGCCAACACCTTTTCAAGACTGTGCATTCTGGATTATAATGGTTGCATAAACATCACCTCTTGTCAATCACCCCTGGAAACAGTTTCCCCTTATCTACTCTTTCAAACACTTTATGATTTTGAGCACCTGTAATAAGCCTTGACTTTATAATCCTTCCACCCCCAAACCTACCTATCCTGATACCTCCGGACAAATGTGAGGTAATGCATTTTGGAAGGTCTAATACAGATAGGAAATATACAGTAAATGGCAGAACCCTTAGGAGTATTGATAGGCAAAGGGATCTGGGTGTACAGGTACGCAGACCACTGAAAGCGGCAATGCAGGTGGAGAAGGTAGTCAAGAAGGCATACGGCATGCTTGCCTTCATCGGCCGGGGTATTGAGTTCAAAAATTGGCAAGTCATGTTTGCAGCTTTATAGAACCTTAACAAGGCTGCACTTGGAATATAGTGTTCAATTCTGGTCGCCACACTACCAGAAGGATGTGGAGGCTTTGGAGAGGGTACAGAAAAGATTTATCAGGATGTTGCCTGGTATGGAGGGCATTAGTCATGAGGAGAGGTTGGAGAAACTTGGTTTGTTCTCACTGGAACGACAGAGGTAGAGAGGCGACCTGATAGAAGTCTACAAGATTATGAGAGGCATGGAGAGAGTGGATAATCAGAAGCTTTTTCCCAGTTTGGAAGAGTCAATTACTAGGGGGCACAGGTTTATGGTGCAAGGGACAAGGTTTAAAGGAGATGTACAAGGCAGATTTTTTACACTGAGTGGAGAGTGCCTGGAACTCGTTGCCTGGGGAGGTAGTGGAAGCGGATACGGTAGTGACTTTTAAGAGGCGTCTTGACAATACCTGAATAGGCTGGGAATAGAGGGATTATGGTCCCCGGAAGAGTAGGGGGTTTTAGTTCAGTCGGACAGCATGGTCGGTGCAGGCTTGGAGGGCTAAAGGACCTGTTCCTGTGCTGTAATTTTCTTTGTTCTTTGTACTTTAAAATTATATTGCCTCTTGATTCTTGCTCTCAAAATGAGTGATTTTACTCTTCTCTGCATTAAATCGATCATATGTTTGTCCCGTATACTCAAGTGCAAATCACGCTATCTCAAAAAGAGTGATTCCCAACCCAACCCTTGGGGAACACCACTGGACATTTCTCTTGAATCTGAAAACTATTGTTCACTGTCATTTTCTGCTTTCTGTTCCTTAGTTAATTACATAACCAAGCAGGAACGACCACTTTAATCCCATGGGCTTCAATCTTTCCAACAAAAGATCAAACTTTCATTAGTATAGTACCTTTCATGATCCAGAGCACTCAAGAACCAATGGGTATTTTTTAAAGTAATTTAGAAAACTGGGCAGCCAATATGAACACAAACAGAAATGAAAATGATCTGATAATCTCTGTTGATCGATTGACTGGTTGATCATGCCTGGTTCTTTAGATAATGTACTCACGTTGTTTTGTTTCTTAAAGACTTGATAAGTTGTAAGTATTCGCATTCCAACCATTATTCATGTAAATTGAGTTTGTGTCTTTATATGCTCTGTTTGTGAACAGAATTCCCACTCACCTGAAGAAGGGGCTTGGAGCTCCGAAAGCTTGTGTGGCTTTTGCTACCAAATAAACCTGTTGGACTTTAACCTGGTGTTGTTAAACTTCTTACTGTGTTTACCCCAGTCCAACGCCGGCATCTCCACATCTTTAGATAATCACAGTAAGAGTTTTAACAACACCAGGTTTAAGTCCAACAGGTTTATTTGGTAGCAAATACCATAGAACCCTACAGTGCAGAAAGAGGCCATCTGGCCCATCGAGTCTGCACCGACCACAATCCCCCCAGGCCCTACCCCCATATCCCTACATATTTTACCCACTAATCCCTCTAACCTATGCGTCTCAGATCACTAAGGGGCAACTTTAGCATGGCCAATCAACCTAACCCGCACATCTTTGGACTGTGGGAGGAAACCGGAGCACCCGGAGGAAACCCACGCAGACACGAGGAGAATGTGCAAACTCCACACAGACAGTGACCCGAGCTGGGAATTGAACCCAGCGCTGCTCCTTCGTCAGATGGAGTGGAATCCAATTTCCACTCCATCTGACGAAGGAGCAGCGCTCCGAAAGCTAATGGTATTTGCTACCAAATAAACCTGTTGGGGCTTTAACCTGGTGTTGTTAAAGCTCTTACTGTGTTCACCCCAGTCCACTCACATCTTTAGATAATGACATGGGTCTTTTACTTGAAGACAGTTTGATGTCACATCCAAAATATCGTGGCAGTGCAGCACTTCCTCAGTTAGTATACTGCAGTTACCAGCCACAGATAAAACACACTATTCAGTCTTCAGGTCACAAACCATTTCAACGTTTATTTTGCATTCTTGAGAAGTGAATACATTTGTGGAAAAACAGGTTCACTAAACCTGAGGCAGGTGATTTACGTAACAGAAGCCACTGTAGTTCTGCTACATTCTTTTAAACAGGAATCATTGTTCCCAGGCAAGATTATTTTCAGCATATTCTTTTGCTTAAAAGGGAGTCAGGAATTCGCCGCTGGTGATAGTGTAATCATTTAGAACTGAAATTTATCTAATTAATTCACGTAATTGAAACCATAATATTGAATCTCTGCATCTGCCTTTTGGACACTATTACCTTGGCATCTTTTATACAAATATTTGAAAGATTACCTAGAGAAAGCCTGGCTTATGCTATTCATAGATGGATCCTCAAAATAATTCTAATTCATTTTGGTAAACTATACCTAGTGTAGTAATAAGTTCGAGAGGTTGAAAGATTTCTGATGTCCAATTGATCAGTGAAATTTTAACATTTTAACAGCACAGTGGTTAGCACTGCTGCCTCACAGCACCAGGGAATCAGGTTCAATTCCAGCCTTGGATCACTGTCTGTGGAGTCTGCACTTTCTCCCTGGGTCTGCGTGGGTTTCCTCCAGGTGGTCCGGTTTCTTCCCACAGTCCAAAGATGTGCAGGTTAGGTTGATTGTCGGGGGATTAGCAAGGTAAATATGTGGGGTTACGGGAAACAGGCCTGGGTGGGATTGTGGCTGGTGCAGACCCGATGGGCCGAATGGCCTCCTTCTGTACTGTAGGGATTCTAAATAAGGAGGCTAAAAAGTTTTTTTGCCATACATTCAAAGCCAAATTACACTAACCCATCTTGTTTCCAAATGCATCTGTTTGACTGTTCATCACTGAATATAATGCACCAAATGTTATACTATACTAAAGTCACACATTAGATTACAGTAATAACTTGAAGCATAAATCTTTTAACAGGTATAGCCATAAACTTTGCAAACCAGCCTCTAAGTGACGTACATTACACAAAGTGCAATTGAGTATCAACTGTTATGCCACATACCCTTTCAATTTTTCTATGGAAAAATACCCACTTGTTGACAGTTCAAAGTTGTTTAGCATGAAGCAATATATAAAAGTGTGCAAATGTTTTGTAACTCACAGCCTGAATCTAAATTTATAACATTCCATATAAAGCAATGCATTTAATACCACTATTTCAAAATAAAAAATAGTCCCTGCCATTTTAATTTCACAACTGCTTTAAGTCTCTTTGAAATGTCAAGCTAGTTAATCTTACATAATCTCAAACTAGTTATTTATAACAAAAAGGTTGCTAGCTTGAATGGCATTTTACCACCAATATCGTGTGTTATAATTCAGTCTTAACAGCCATCATGCTTCTTGAGCAATTTGCAACAGTCCCAGTGAAGCATTGCAATGTGAAGGAGGCTTCCTCCTGTTCATTATATACTAAATACCATTATCGCCAGTCCTGAAATTAGACAATTAATTCTTCCTGTGCTATCATCATTCTCTTTAAAAAAAGACAAACAATGACATGGCCATATCTTAATTACAACCAATTAACTATTTACACACAACTGACTGTAAAAATAAAGAGACGATTTTCAACCAGAACCCAATTTTTTCAATGCAGGCCCAACTCAAATATAAACAGTACAATTTTTTTATTATTTAAATTAAGAGCATCAGCAAAAATCACCAGACATTTTAGTAGTTATTCAGAGGCTCAGAACCCTAGAAAGAAAATGCAGAATCATGTATAGCTGCAGTTGCGACAGAAACAGTCTCCATAATGTTTGTGCTGGATCTCATTCTTGTGTGAGCCATTGTGCAATTTTACATTAGGAGGTAGTTTAACAAAACATCTGATTTTCTTGTGCTGTCCTTAGTGTAAAAACATAGAGCAATGCTCTGGTACTTGGGAGGAGCCATAGACAAAGTGATTAGATGCATACAGAAAATAAAGAAATCTACAGGAAAGATTTATTTTTGCACTTGTCTGGTGACATCAAAATTGGATATCCTAACAGCTCTTGGCTGTTGTGAGTACTGAACAAGCAAGAGATCACCTAAGACTTAAAACAAGCATAGTCGTTGATTTTTTAAAAATTTCTCATTGAATTCACCAATAAGCAACCTGCAATGATTTTGCCACGGTAAAGCCAAGTTGGGAAACTTCACGTGCATTCTAATGTAGTTGCATTGTGACAATTAGCTTTTATCCAATAGGAGGGAAGTTCACCTATACTGTATCTACTTTTCATCTTGGTTTAGGATGTTGGACAGTTTGAACTATAAAATTATAAAATAAAAAAGGGCCCTAATACAACCACACAAGGTCTAAAAGTAATAGAACCATTTCACAAAAGTTCCTTTATTTAAACATTTTTCTGACATCTGTTTTGCAACGGTTTATCAAACTGACAGCTAAAAGTTCAGATCACAACTGCATTTCAATCTTGACAATCTTATCCCAAGTTTTCCTCAATTTCAAAATACATAGGCATATTTTACAGCTATATATATTTTTAACGCAGTGTTTGTAAAGTGCCTATAAAGACAAATGATAATGATGAAGACCTTAAAGGCTACATCTGAATATAGTATTGTCATATACTGCACTGAACTTCCAGCTTTAGGGCCAATTATAACATGACAGAATGCCAACAGATGGCATGCAATATCGTGCATAATATCAAACTAGAAAGTTATATTTTCTTCCTAGCTTGGTGCAATTTTAATGCTTCAGTCTAAAATGCTAAAAAATGCAGATGCATCAATGTTTCATCCTTCATTTTGTCAACACAATCACAAAGGTAAGCAATTCACACCAAGTAATTTCTCACATGACAATTAAACTTCAAACTGGGGGAAAAGTCAGTTATAGGACTAAGAGCACCCTCACACAAATCTTCTCTCAACCTGTTAAAAGAGTTGCACTGCCCTAGGTCTAAAAACTGATCTATTTCCTGTTCCTTAACAATCATGTCTTCATTCATTTTATCTAGTTAAGTAAAAGTCACCTCTTCATCTTCCACACTCTGGAAACAGATCATCACAATTAAGACACTGGTGGACTTTAAAAAGGCGAAATATGGCACATGAAATACTGCTTTAGGCACACTGTATAGAAAAAGGAGGTTTGGCAGATATTAATTACACTGCTCTTCTTTGTTCAGTTTCCATTGTAATGGAAGTGGATCTGGAACTTAAGGTCTTCACCCTTGCCCAAATCAACATTTTGAATCAACATTTGCAATCTAATTCGCTGAACGTATTACAAACAAATACATTCACACCAATAACAGGTGGGTGGATCACCTAAAAGTTTCAATTTTCCTTCCATGTACAATGCAATTAGGACATTAATGTGTGAATAGCAAGAATACCACAGCCACTGCACACAATAGGCCACAATAATCTCACCTGGTTATTACTACAGGTCACACTACATTCCCCTGTACAATTATCCAGTCAAACCAAGCAAAATATACATGCTCCATCATTTGATTTGGGTAATGGATGCGATTTACCAAATTATAAGTGGAACTACTGACACTCTACAGACACAAGCTGTATTCCTTTCACACGTGGCTAACGTCACAAAACATGCAGCTGTGGCAAGTAAAGCATAAGCACAGCAAACAGGAAGGAGCAAAAATCTCTGGACATATAAAGTGTAGAGTTGAGTGCAAATATGATTTGAAAAAGGCAACCTGAATAAATTACTTTATTGGGAGGTGAAGTTGGATCCAAACAAATCTGACCCATTATGTTTTATTGCACCATATCGCTGAGCAAGATGTTTCACCTTTTGTTAACAACCACTGTAGGGTTTTAAAAAGATGTGTTTGTCAATATGATCTCACTGAATTTTATTAAATGACATTGCAGCCAAAATTGCACAGCACTTCACTACTGAAATTTACATTTATTTCTTATCCTTCAAAACAATAGGGCTCAACAGATTTGATTTTAATCACAGTTTTACTGTATATCAAGAGATTTAGAAACATAGAAAAACTACAGCATGAAACAGGCCCTTGGGCCCCACAAGTTGTGCCGAACATATCCCTACCTTTTAGGCCTACCTATAACCCTCCATCCTATTAAGTCCCATGTACTCATCCAGGAGTCTCTTAAAAGACCCTATTGAGTTTGCCTCCACCACCACTGACGGCAGCCGATTCCACTCGCCCACCACCCTCTGTGTGAAAAACTTTGCCCTAACATTTCCCCTGTACCTACCCCCCCCAGCACCTTAAACCTCTGTCCTCTCGTAGCAGCCATTTCCACCCTGGGAAAAAGCCTCTGAGAGTCCACCCGATCTATGCCTCTCAACATCTCCTCTCATCCTACGTCTCTCCAAGGAGAAAAGACCGAGCTCCCTCAAACTATCCTCATAAGGCATGCCACTCAATCCAGGCAACATCCTTGTAAATCTCCTCGGCACCCTTTCAATCATTTCCACATCCTTCCTGTAATGAGGCGACCAGAACTGAGTACAGTACTCCAAGTGGGGTCTGACGAGGGTCTTATATAGCTGCATCATTATCCCCGGACTCCTAAACTCAATCCCTCGACTGATAAAGGCCAGCACACCATATGCCTTCTTAACCACCTCCTCCACCTGCGGGGCCGATTTTAGAGTCCTATGGACCCGGACCCCAAGGTCCTTCTGATCCTCTACAGTACTAAGAGTCTTTCCCTTCATATTGTACTCCTTCATCCCATTTGACCTGCCAAAATGGACCACTACGCATTTATCTGGGTTGAAGTCCATCTGCCACTTCTCCGCCCAGTCTTGCATCCTATGTCCATGTCCCCCTGTAACTTCTGACATCCCTCCAGACTATCTACAACCCCACCAACCTTCGTGTCATCGGCAAACTTACCAACCCATCCCTCCACTTCCACTTCCTCATCCAGGTCATTTATGAAAATGACAAACAGCAAGGGTCCCAGAACAGATCCCTGGGGCACGCCACTGGTGACCGACCTCCATTTCGAAAAAGACCCATCTATACCCACTCTCTACCTCCTTTGGCCAAGCCAGTTCTGGATCCACAGGGCAGCAGCACCTTGGATCCCATGCCCTCTCACTTTTTCTAGAAGCCTTGCATGGGGGACCTTATCGAACGCCTTGCTAAAATCCATATAAACCACATCTACCGCTTTCCCTTCGTCAATGTGTTTAGTCACATTTCCAAAGAACTCCACCAGGCTCGTAAGGCATGATCTGCCTTTGACAAAGCCGTGCTGAGTATTCTTGAGCATACTCAACCTCTCTAAATGCTCATAAATCCTGTCCCTCAGGATCTTCTCCATCAACTCACCAACCAGTGAGGTTAGACTCACCGGTCGGTAATTTCCTGGGCTATCCCTATTCCCCTTCTTGAAAATAGGAACCACATCCACAATCCTCCAATACCTCTCCTGTCTCCATCTCCATTTATCACGTTTAATTACAGAAGATAAGTACCCTTTCATTGAAATCATAGAAACCCTACAGCACAGAGAGAGGCCACAATCCCACCCAGGCCCTACCCCCATATCCCTACATATTTACCCACTAATCCCTCTAACCTACGCATCTCAGGACACTAAGGGCAATTTTAGCATGTCCAATCAACCTAACCCGTACATCTTTGGACTCTTTCAGTTTGAGAGATTGTACCTGGACACGTGGATTACATCTAGAACAGATCATTTAAAAATATTACAACAAATCAACTTACATAAATATAGCACCTTTAACTTAGAAAAAACATCCCCTTCACATCAGACAAAATCAGACACAGATGGGATATCATATGGGGTGGCCAAAAGTTGAGATGAAGAGGTGGATATTAAAGAGGTTAATTCATAAAAGGAAAAGGGACTGGAGAGACAGAAGAATTCAAGGAGGAAATTTCAGAATTGCATTAAAACCGTTTAAAAATTCCCAATTCACACAGTAGAGAAAATGTTAACCAAAGATAAGCACCAAAGACCTTTTTTTAAAACCATAATCGCAATGTGACTTCATGAATTTCACAACTAATGGCCTGACTAAAATTTTCTTTTCTACTTTCAAACCACTGATAAAATGAATATCATGAACACCTAAATAATAAAAAGAACCAATAGCAACAACCAAGTCAAACTACAAAGACTTTCACTGCAGTCAACAAAATCAATTTACATGCAGCAACACACCCAAGTCCAGTATTATCCATTGAAGCTTTTCTATATCTAGCAGATAGATTTACCAACTAATCTTCAAAATGCAATACAATCACAAACTAAATTGTTCTAAAGGTTTCATAACAAACAGACCTGAAGCTATCAAGAAAAGGGCAAAGATGCTAAATTTGAAGACGTGGTGCATCCTTTGCTGCAGTTATAATAGATTTCAGCAACAAAGCAGTATTTATAGAGCACAGGCAGTAATCGCCAGTTATGCTGTTGGTTGAATCTCAATAATCAATTCATTTTCATGCTAGCAAAAGCAGTGGCTTAAAAAACACCGCACAGTTTGCTACAAGTCTACTACAAGTCTACTCCATTCATTCTCAAAATGATCAATCACAATTATAGCAATTACCGCCTTATCACAACTATCTTATCACCAACTACTTTACAGCAGTGAAGGTGGTTTTTACAAAACTTAGATGCCATTTCTTCTAATTAAAAATAAAATATGGACTGTTCGAATCAGTGCAGACATCAAGAACCATAGAAAGTGGCAAAGGATAAAACCATTTTTAAAAAATCTGTTAAATTCAACAAACTGCTTATGCAACTGAAGTATCAGGGGCAAAATTATTTCACCACAAGCCAAACTGTTGCCTTTGCAGTCACAATCCTCAATCTCTGCTAATCCACTCTATGTTCAACTAGTATTGGACAATGCAGACCTGACATACTAGTTTTGAAAGCACAAAATGTCCTCTCCCAATGTTTCATCAAATAACACACCAATATCAAACACTTTGAGAGGTTATGATTTAAGACTGCAAGATCTTTCAGTAGAATCTGGTAGCCCAAACCCCCCATCTCCCTCTTGTCTCTTCCTGCACTCTCCCATACAAAATGGTACTCAATTATCACAGCAAGTACTAACAGCACAGAAAAGGCCAGTGTTTATATGCTGCACAATTCTTTATTTGATTTTCCCTTCTTGTGCCCATCTCCAAAACATTCAAGACAGCATTTGGGCAACTGGATCCTAAAGATAAAAGCAAAAAATCTTGAAGATCATTTCAAAATGTTAACATCCTTTGTATAGGAAACACAGAACTGTACTCTGCCCATTCCTCAAAAGATCAAAGTTATATTTGGTACTTTGTGGCAACATAAGAACAGAAAGTCAAACTGCAACATTTTAATAATTGTATCCTAAAATACATTCCATTTTATGGTGGGGTTGCCTCATGGCACTTTATTATCCACTGCGACAAGGAAGCTGCATTTTTTCAAATATTGGTCAACACAAAATTTCAAACAATATTAAACCTTAATTTGCAATGATTTCTCCAAGTTATTTTTTTATGCATTCACAGGATGTGTGCATTGTTGGCAAGACCTACATTTGTTGTAGGTACATCCACTGTGCTGTCAGGGAGGGGATTCCAGATTTTGGCCCAAAGATGGTGGAAGAATTGTCACCAGTGGTGGAGGGAGTGAATGCTTGATGGTCAAAGGGGTCCTGGTCATGCAAGCCATTTTGTCCTGGACAGTGTGCAGCTGCTCATGTTGTAGCCAGGAAAGTCCATCACACTCCGGATTTCTGCCTGTGGTGTCGACAGTGGACAGGAGGGAGTCAGGTTTGTGAGCTACTCACCACCAAATTCCCAGCCTCTGAACTACTCTTCTTTATTCTGTTATGGGTTTTGAGCATCGCTGACAAAGCCAGCATTTGATGCTTTTAGAAGATGGTGGTGAGCTGTCTTTGCCAACCATTGCAGTCTACTAACTGGTTCAGATACACACGAAGTTGTTAGAAAGTGAGTTCCAAGATTCTGCCCAGCAGCAGCAAAGGAATGGCAATATAGTTCTAAGTCAGGATGATGTGTGGCTTGGTTGGAAACTTGCAACAGTTTCTGGTCAATAGCAACTTCCAGATGTTGATGATGGGGAAGTGATGGTAAAGCTGTTGAACGTCACGGGAATATGGTCATATTCCCTCTTACTGGAAAGAGTCATCGCCTGGCACTAGTATGATGCAAGTATTACTTACCAATTATCAGCCCACGTCTCAGTGTTGTCGAGGTCGTAATGCATGCAAGCATGAACTGCTGCGGTATTTGAAGAGTGAGAAATGGGACTAAACACTGTGCAATCATCAGTGAACTCCCACTTCTGATCTTATGATGGCAGGAAGGTCATTGATGAACCAGAAAACGGTTGAACGCAGGACACTAACCCAAGGGACTCCTGCAGCATTGTACAGGGGCTGCGATGATTTATCTCCAACAACTACAACAATCTTCCTTTCCGATAGGTATGACCCTGACCAGTGGAGAGTTTGCCCCCCCAATTTCTATTCACTCCAGTTGTGTTGGGCTCCTTGAATCTGAGTTTCTGCGAGCAATGAATTCGCAAGTTTGGGAGCTGAATCTAAATGTCCATTTTAATTAGGGTGGCGCAAACAAGATGGTGAGAGCAGTCACTGTCAACTCACCTCTGGAGTTCAACTCTTTTTTTGGGACCAAGGCTGAAATGAGGTCTGGAGCCAAGTGGCCCTGACAGAACGCAAACTGAGCATCAGGGAACAAGCTGCTGCTGTTTAGGTGCCACCTGATAGCATGGTCAATGACATCTTCCATCACTTTGCTGATGATGGGGCAGTAATTGGCCAGATTGGATTTGTCCTGCTTTTGTGGACAGCACATAGCTGGGAAATTTTCAACATTGCCAGGTAAATGCCAGTGTTGCAGTTGTACTGGAAAAGCTTGGCAAGCAACAGCTAGTTCTGGAGCATAAGTGATCAGTATTTCAGTCATGTTTTCTGAGGGCCCATAGCCTTTGCTGTATTAGCTGGTTCTTGATATCATGTAGCATGAATTTAATTAGCTGCAGACTGGCATTTGTGATGATGAGAACCTCAGGAGGAGGCCAAGGTGTATCATCCACCCAGCACTTACCATCATTGAGGATGTTATTTTTGTTAGGTGCCCATTACTTCATCTACTTGTTATTCCACAACCCCACCACCCCCAAACTTCTTTACTTTCCTCAGAAGCAGCATTTCCAGACAGTAGCAAATTGATTTGACCTTAATTCCCCTGCCCAGAGTTGAGTTCTTGTTTGCGTCACCCTAATTAAAATGGACATTTAGATTCAGATCCCAAACTTGCTAATTCATTGCTCGCAGAAACTCAGATTCAATTTCAAATAAGACCATAAGACATAGGAGCAGAATTAGGCCACTCGGTCCATCAAGTCTGCTCCACCATTAAATCATGGCTGATATTTTTCTCTAAATACTAGAAAAACAAGCCTAATACACATCCATGTCAGCATACATTTCTAAATATTTCCTCAGGATTTAGCCACTTTTCTTCTGTTACACATTCATCTACATTGAATAGATATCAAAATGTGCCAAACTATAAAAATGCGTGAACAAAGTAGAACTTACAAAATTCACCAATACTGTTAACGAATGTACTAAGTCAACTGGTATAGAATTTTAAATATGTAATGGGGCAGCACAGTAGCACAGTGGTTAGCACTGCTACTTCACAGCTCCAGGGACCTGGGTTTGATTCCCGGCTTGGGTCACTGTCTGTGTGGAGTTGGCACATTCTCCTCGTGTCTGCGTGGGTTTCCTCCAGGTGCTCTGGTTTCCTCCCACAGTCCAAAGATGTGTGGGTTAGGTTGAATGGCCATGCCAAAATTGCCCCTTGGTGTCCTGAGATGCGTAGGTTAGAGGAATTAGCGGGTAAATGTGTAGGGATATGGGAGTAGGGCCTGGGTGGGATTGTGGTCGGTGCAGACTTGATGGGCCGAATGGCCTGTTTCTGTACTGTAGGGTTTCTACGATTTCTATGATTAATAGCTCTCATTAAGTTCAGATTTTATTGCCAGTACTTTCACTGTGAATGAAAATGAAAGCAAGTATTCAAGTAATTGGTTATATAGCCGCTTCAACGGCTTTCCATATTTAGTGACCTCAAGAACTGGATGGGAACTGTCTTGGTGATTCCCCAGATTTCACGGGGATTACGAACTGTGTCACATAATAAACAATACTAACACAAACAAATATAACTGTTTGATGCTTCTTGTGGATGAATACCAAAAACAATTGGAAGGGGATATGTGAAGATATATCACAATTAAATATTATAGTATGTATGAAGACTGAAACACCAAAAGGACCTAACATATGTATACCCTTCCTGCTCCAAAACAAAACCCCAATCTTCAAGACAAATCTTTTGAGCACAATAATCTCCTTTCTTGGAACCAGTTTTGATTGTTTCCAAAGCAAGTACGAATTCAAAATTGAAACATAAATGTAATAATGAAAAAACGTATAATATGCCATGAATTATAATAAGGAATAAAGTACAACAGCAATTTGTTTACTATCAGTTTTAAATTTTTGTTTTCCTCACTTGGCTTCCATCTGAAGCAAGACAACCAACATACATTTCAACTGGAAAGTGGTTGGTTGCATCAATCAGCTAAATTAATTCACAAAGCAACTCTTACTATAAAGTCTGCACATGCACAATTTGGATAGTTTCAACCGGAAGTAAGAAATTGAGTTATACCTGAGCCACAATTATATTCTACGAACTAGACATAAAAATAAAATTGCCAGCCAAAACGCACATCCGCTTTTGTCAGATTTATATGGACTTACAAGTGACAAACATACAATTCCAACATGTAAATGACATTATTAGCTTCCCAGTTCCAGTGATATATCCATCAAAATTCACACACAAACTATTAAAACATTCAGAACATTTATTTAAAGAGGGGAAAATAAACCATTTTTGCAGAACAATTTATTAAGTTAATCACTATTATGTCAATGTTTTCACATTTTATCTTTAAAAGATGTTTAAGTACATTGCATTAATTTTTATTTTTTACCGTATATGCCCTTTCACATGACAGACTCTTGCTGCAATTCCATTTCAGTGAATCAATTTAAAAGAGGACCAGGGCCACTTTTTTAAAAAGTCAATCTAATTTCATTTCTGTTAGTAGCTTAAGAGTTATTCACACAAACCACTTCTTGTACCTTTTAGCACAGGTATTTCTACAAGCCGGTCCTCTTCAAGTTTCTGCAGTCAACTCAATCATAAAATTTAACAATTTGAATACTGCTGTAAATAGCAAAATGTTCCATCTTCCACCTTATCTAACACCTATTAAAGTTGCAACAGCCTGGTGATATCAGCCACCCACACATTTCTGCAGTTTACAATGCATTGTGCATGCACACACACATGTACATATGCTATGTACAGTTTTAGAAGCCATATACATTTGGAAGCAATTAACTCCTAATTTAATTGATTAATAGTAATATCCTGAATTGGGCATCTCTGAATACTACCCACTACTTTAAATAATATGCAAGAAGAGGAACCTGTAACAAATTTGCACGAGGTGCTCCTTGCACAACAAATCATTAAGTATTCCAAATCAAACCATCAGAGTTAGGATATAGGATCCAAGTATTATACACTTGCACAATATCCCCATTACATGCAGCAAAGCTAAAGTTTCCATAGTCCCAGATGGCTGTGGTGTTTGACCCGAGGGTCACCACAGCTCAGGCAAGGTCGAGAAGGCGAGCCTTCACAAATAACCTCAGCCGATATGGGAATTGAACCCGCGCTGCTGGCATCACTAAGCAACATTGACAGTGCTTTACTGCTTTGACTAAATCTGAAAATAATAGGAACAGAAACTGCCGAGTTGTTGCATACTTCATGAACAACAAAAACATTTCTAAACCAATTACAAAATTTCAAAGATCCAAAACGTATTTGAGCCTAATGATATGAAGATGATACAAAGAAAATTAACCTTAAAGTAGAATGGAATCTTGAAATAAGCTGTACTTTTCAATAGATGAGAATTGCTTTGGAAGACAAATTGCAACTTGACTGGACTGCAGTTACAAATTTTAAAGTCTGAACAAGAAATTGATACATGCTCCCGTGGTTTATTTGATTTATATCTAGAGAGAGAATTTTTAAAGCCTAAAGGAAAATACATTAGTTGCATTACTTTACTTCTGTTCTCCAGAATCCTCAATAATTTGGAACTTTTCCTTGGTGGGCGTGGGGCAGAATTACAAACGAAGAATGTTAAGGTTGGAAAATGGAACATCTTTCTACCTTGGCACATATCTCAGCAAACAACCACTACCACACCTCCAACACATCAGGAAACTAAGATTAGTTACTAAAACTAAGGACAAATTTAATTATTGGAAAATATTCTTTGAACTGATTAGTGATACATGAAAATTGGTTCATTTTTAATTTATCCTCAACTTTACTGTATTCTACAATGCTCCAACAACATGCTGTAATTCCTGTAGCTCCAGTCACAGGTCCATGGGTTACTCTACCTGGCTGCCTCTTATCCACGTTCTTGTCCATACCTGGGTGGCCCTATAGAGGGGATCCTGCAACATACACCAGTATGCTTGAGGCCCTTCAGTCAAGACAATGAGATCTTGCTTTTCTTTTTACGTAATTTAGTTTAATTTAAAAGTCTAACAGTAGGTTAACTCATGGGCTGTAGGTGTCGCTGACAAGAGCATTTGTTTCTCATCCCTAATTGCCCTCGAAATCATGTGGTTTGATAGGCCATTTCAGAGGGCAGTTGAGAGTCAAGGGCACTGACGTGGGGTCGAGTTACATGCAGGCCAGACCAGGTAAGTATGGCATATTTCCTTCCTTAAAAGGACATTAGGAAACTAGATGAGTTCACTGTTTCATTAGGTTCTTCCCTCCTGTATTTGAGTGTGATACTGATTTCTCTCTGGTGACCCTGGTGTACCCTTATTGGTCCAATCAAGATAGGCAGGACACAATTCCCATTCCAAAAGGATATTACACATCAAATCAATTTATTTCCAATTTCTCTACCAGCCTTGTAGTATAACAAGATAGTCAATTTGAGCTAAGATATGGGTAGTATGTGATGCGTCCATACAAACTGGATAAGATTGCCCAAACTGAATACAGAAACTTTATAATTGGTAGGGAAGGCATAGCTTTCTCTGCACCTATCGGATAACTAATTCAAAAACAAAAAGAACTTGTGTCCGTACCAAGAGAAATTGTAGATAACATATCTGCAGCCCAGCAAAGATCCACCATATTTAGGTTCTCTGCCAGCAAGAAGGTCCCTTTGCTCAGGTTGAAGTGAGGTTGCCAGTATGCAGCACTCATTGCACCATATACGATTGGATGTCAATTGCTGAATGACAAAAGAAATCCAAAAAATATTACTGGCCAGAAAATTGACAAAACACTCCGAGGAAAATGTTTTGCATAGAACTTTTCACTGTAAAAGGTTTACCTCAATTTTGCACAACTTTACCATGACAACAAATTAAGGGCAAATACAACGAAAAAAAAAACAGATGTGTACTCGATCACAGTCAATGCTCTAAAATAGTACCATACGCAAGACACCCGACTCCAAAATGCAAATTATAATTTAGTATTTCAACTCAATTTCACATTGCTGAATCGTGCATTCACATATGAAAATTCATCCATATTACAACAAATCAACACCATGGTACAAAATTAAACTGGACACAGAACCAAGCAAGAAAATCAATGTTAACTACCTTATGCACAATTCAAACCATAACTATTTCAAACAGATAAGTAGCTGCTGTTACACATTCCAACAAAACCGTCTGTACTGGAAAGCATTCCATTCTCACTAGCTTTAAAAAAAAGCATTAGGGCACATTGTGTTGATTTTGCATGCAGAAATATCCATCCTCCAGTGATATGCAAGATGAATACCAGAGAGTAAATTTTGGCAGTAACAGATTTGAAGTGGGCCACTCCTAAATGATTTACATTTGCGCCCCTAAAATAATTACAAACTTTTTATTTCAAGTTATGAAGTAAAATGTGTCATTATCTTGATCATCACCCAATAAGTGGAAACATAGTTAAAAGTTCTCCATCTGATAGTCCAAAAGAAAACAGTAGTCCTATCAGCTTCTAAGGTCCAAAAGGCATTCAATAAGGTCCACAGAATAGGCCAGCACAAGAGCTCATGTGTTGGAGGTGATATATTAACATGGACTGAGAATTGGCTTACCAACAAGAGTCAGTATAAATGGGGTATTTTTCACTAACTAATATAGCAATGACTTGGATAAAAGACCGAGAGAGACTGAATGTATTGTTGCCAAATTTGAAGATGATATAAAAATAGGTGGGGAAGCAAGTAAAATCAGAAAATGTTTATAAAACTCAGCAGATGTGTGGAGAGAGAAAGGCTGGTATGAAACCAAGTTGTGAGCAGGATACCAGAGTCTTAAGTGAGCAAATATTTTGCAGAAGGAGCAGAATGTGGAAAAGTGTGAGGTTGTCCAATTAGGCAGGAAGAATAGAAAAGCAGCATATTATTTAAATTAAGTGGCACATGCTGCGGCACAGAGATCTGAGTGTCCTTTAAAATAATCACAAAGAGTTAGCATGCAAGTACAGCAAGTAATTAGAAAGGAAAATGGAATGTTGGCCTTTATTGTAAGGGGCTGGAGTCTGAAAGTAGGAAGTGCTGGGTATTGTTTTGGTCCCCTTACTTACAGGAGAACACTGCATTCGAGGCAGTTCAGAGAAAGTTCACTAGGTCTATTCCTTGGATGGCCAAGTTGACTTACGAGAAAAGGCTGAATAGGTTGGGCCTACACTCACTGAAGTTTAGAAGAATGAGCGGTGATCTTAATGAAACATTAGATCCAAAGAAGGCTTGATAGTATGGATGCTGAGAGAATGTTTCCACTCGTAGGGGAATCTAGAACTAAAGATCATAGTTTAAAAATAAGGGGTCTCCCATTTAAGACAGAGATAAGGAAGAATTTAATCTCTAAGGGTTGGTAACCTTTGGAATTCTGCTCCACAGAGGGCAGTGGAGACTGGGCTCTGAATATATTCAAGGCTGAATTAGATAGAATCGATGAAGTTTCCCATTATCAACATCCTACTGGTTACCTGTGGCCAGAAACTGAACTGGACTAACAATATAAATACTGTGGCTACAAGAGCTGATCAGAGGCTGGGAAATCTGTGGTGAATAAACTCACCTCCTTCCTCCCCAAAGCCTGTCCACCATCTACAAGGTACAAGTCAGGAGTGTGATGGAATATTCTGCACTTGCTTAGATGACTGCATTTCCAACAACACTCAAGAGGTTTCCAGGACAAAGCAGCCTACTTGATTGGCACCTCATCCACAAAGATTCAACTCCTTGCATCATGAGTGTAGTGGCAGCAGTGTGTACTATCTACAAGATGCACAGCAGGCACATATAGAAATCATAGAAACCCTACAGTACAGAAAGAGGCCATTCGGCCCATAGGGTCTGCACCGACCACAATCCCACCCAGGCCCTACCCCCATATCCCTACATATTTTACCCACTAATCCCTCTAACCTACACGTCTCAGGACACTAAGGGGCAATTTAAGCATGGCCAATCAACCTAACCCGCACATCTTTGAAATGTGGGAGGAAACCAGAGCACCCGGAGGAAACCCACGCAGATACGAGGAGAATGTGCAAACTCCACACAGACAGTGACCTAAGCCGGGAATCGAACCCAGGTGCCTGGAGCTGTGAAGCAGCAGTGCTAACCACTGTGCTACTGTGCCGCCCCACTCACCAAAGCTCCCTAGACAGCACCTTCTAAACCCATGACCTCTACCATCCAGAAGGACAAGGGCAGTAAACACATGGAAACACCACCATCTTGAAGCTCTCCTCCAAGTAACTCACCATCCTGACTTGGAAATATATTTCCACTCCCTCACTATCGTTGGGTCAAAATCCTGGAATTCGCTGCCTAATAGCACTTTGGGAATACCTTCATCATATGGACTGCGTAAGTTCAAGAAGGTAGTTCACTACCACCTTTTCAAGAGTAATTAGGGATGGTCACTAAATGCTGGTCTAGCCAGAGACACCCATATCCCATGAATGAATAATAAAAATCCACTTAGCATCAAAAGCATGGATTCTGCCAAAAAAAGTTAATTCTGGTTTATTCCATCAGCCTTTAATATGCTGCTGAAAAAATACAAATGAAGCTGGCAAATGTCAGGTCACAGCATTTTTTAAAAGTACATTAATTTTGAGAAAGGTACACAAGAGAGTCGAACTTGAATATGTCACAATCCATTTTGAGGCAACTTCACATTGAAATTTGGTTGTTTTTCATCCCCATATCTAAAGATTAATGTAGGCATGCAATTTCGGACAGAAAAGCATGTATGACGATAATATCAGGCTGCAGACCAGAAAATACAACAGAACTGGCTAACATCAAGATGAGTAAGTTCATCAAGTGTAGAAATTTATTTCACACTTTTCTATGCATCTGTGGATTAATGAGTCCAGGCAAACAGATTTTATTCTGGAAAACAGGCTTCATTTTATTTCCCTCTAAATGTCTCCTTATTAAGTTTTGAGAGTTCTGATGCAGTCACAAAAACACATACTAGTATAGGTGTTGGACAACTAGTATGATTTTTAGACAAGTATCTTAGCATTAAGTTTTTGTTAATTTAGCTTTGTATTCAGAAAACATGTAGGAAAGCTCTCCAAGAGTTTACAAAACCTATTAAGTTACAAAGCCAAAGTAAGTTAAAGTCATTCATAGGTCCACTATTTTACCCAACAGCACCTTTGAAAATCATTCTTCAGAAATAGGAATTCTAAATTTAACATGAAATTATTCCCCTTTTAGCTCCAAAACTCCAGATGGTATTTATAAAGAAGCATCAATTTTCCCCTCATTCATTTAATCAAGGTTTAAGAGCAAGGTCAGGGTGGCATGGGGAGCAACTACAACCAAAACAAGCTCTCAGTCCAGAAAAACAAAACAAGATTCACTGTGACTTTGCCAAATCCTAAAACTCAGGAAATTTGACTACAGTTCATTAAAATGCAAAAGAAATCTGCTTTTCACACCACTGCCATTTACTGGAGGGTTTGATAAGCCACTTACCTGTGTAAATTCGAAGTTCTTCTGATTTACTAAGTTTAGAATGTACTCCAATCGAAACTGGTTCTCTGGATTGGCTAATGGGACTGGTGGTACCAATGTATTCATTGCACCCACTATCGTCTACAACAAAAATGAGAAGAACAATTGGGAGTCAAACACTTATATTATTGTCCCCTTCTTCTCCACTCCCCCTATCCATCTCCAACCTATTCTGGGTTTCCAGTCACATCCTAACCTGTTCTCTAGCCTCACCAGTGTTACCGTTATGTATTCAAGAATGACTCAGGCATAATCAGCTGGCTATTCAACAAGTCATAGCTGCTACGGCTGATTCTGTCTCATTTCAAAAAGTACCACATTTATATTTTTCCAAAATGGATCATGGATAGTGATCCTAAGCAGGAAACTGGATTATTTTTTTCCTCCTATTTCTTAGCTGAGGGGCATTAAGTCCAAATATAATACAATCTCTGCCAATTCAAATTGACAATAGCATACACTGGTAATACAAATCTGGGACATGCCTGAGATTTGTTCTAGAATAGTGAGTTATCAGAGGAGCGTCTATAACTCAAGTTCTAATGGTAGTGGCACAGAGCACAACAATTTCAGCAGTATGGCAGCACTCATGTGACAGATACAAAAGTCACAATATTCTCGGCCTTCTTGCTCTACAATCAAACATTCATCATTCAACAAGTGAGCAATGCTTCAATAGTTATTACTGGCAGAAGTAGAGGGGGCAGATTGTGAGTCACTCGAACCAATTCTTATTTGATCAGTTGTAATAGTGGAAAACATTACATCATTATGGGCTTTATATATTCGGATACACTTGTACACTGATTTCTGAAGTATTAAACACAAATAACCAGATAAGCATTTTACGGTAACAGCTGGATTTAATTTTTTCACAAAGTATATTTTTATTATCTAAAAAAAAGGAAAACAAATGTTAACAATTACAGCTTATACCAAACTATTTTGCGCAAAAGTTAAATGCTAAGCATGCATAAACAAGCTGGTAGAAAGGAGAAGAGCTTACCTCTATAGCTTCTTTAATATTATTTTTAATATCTTGAATTTTCCGTTTTTTCTCACTAATAAAGGAGAAAGGTAGAATTATTCTTCTTTTAAAAGTCAAACTACAGTAACGGTTATAATTGACAGTTAAAAGGCTTTAGTCATTCATAAGCAGTTTCTATTTTTACAGCATTTTCACAAAGAAAACATAACCAATTTCTTAAAAGACATGAATCTACAGAAAAAGACTAAGAATTTCTACCTCACATCCATATTAAAGTTGCAGCATAACTCTTAGATTGGAGTGTCATTATTTCTTAGTGAGAATAGGGTAGTCTCAACCACCGGTTTTACTCTGTACAACGTACAATCCCAATGTGGTGTCAAATTGAGTTTAATTAAGCACCAAAGTACTCTGTAAATGTGTAAAATTAAACCACTGGAAGGATCTGTGCATAAGAGTATGACACAATAACATAACTTTTTCTCTTGAGCAGAAAACGCCAGTGCAAATCTATCTGCTGGAACCAACATAACAGCTACGAATCTGTGACAATAGCTGCAGTTTAAATACAGTATAAAAGGCAACACAAATATATTGCTGTTGAGAGCACATTTCTCACTGTTTAACCCATTTCCTTTTGAAGAAATTTTGCTTTGTTAATCCATTTGTTTTTCCCAAGAGAACCACCCAGGCTTCAAAGAATCCTCACTTAAGGTGGTCAGGACCAGTAAAAATAAAAAGCACAAGCAGATTTTTGATTGGTCCACTTTCTATTAACACAACCAAGAAACAACAAAATTGGTTAAATATATTTATAAATGGCAACAAATCTGGAAGGTGACAATTTTCAATATGGTCTAGCCTGCAACACCCAAACCCCATAAATGAATTTAAAAAAAGATCTGATTCAATGTCGCTGCGGCAAATTTACAAGTTACAGTCAAGCAAAATTAGTGTAAACCTTCAAACTTAAGAATTTGTATTTAAATAGCATCTTTAACGTAAAACATCCCAAGCCGCTTCACAGAAGCATTACAAAGCAAAAACTGACACCAAGTCACATAAGGAGATACGAGTTTGGATGATCAACAGTTTGGCCAAAGGCATAGTTTTTAAGGAGTGCAACTTCTGCATGGATCTCCACTTCAATCTCTACAATTCCATCATCCCCTGCAGGAAACAGCTTTAAAAAGTGGGAAGTATCAAGAGCTTTTTCAAAAATATTGGACCCTTAGCTAGCAATTCTACTCGTAGTCCAGCCTAGCTTTTGTAGGAGTCAGGGCCATTGTATCTATTCAGTTTTAAATTTTGAATGCAGCAGTTATATAAAGCAAATACTTTGTCTGCCTGTAATTCTTGATGTATATTACATACACACACACACAACACTGTTTATAAATTATACACACAATGCAACTCACTATCCAATTAACTATAATCTAGGGAGAGCATTTTATTGTGCAAACTACCTGCTCCCAATGCTAGCTTTTAGAAATGAATTCAAACTGTCGTTTATATGCAAGCTGCCACTGCAAAAGTACAAGGGTTCCAGCAGGTAAGCTTAAAAGCAGAACATATAATCGTAGTTTACAAAGAGAGGGGCGTGCAAAACAGGACACATTTATGTTACAAATAAATATATTTAAATAGGTTGTAATGCAGGCAGCCATATTGGAGGAAAGAAATGGGGCCATGGGAGGAGGAGGGAGACTGCAGCAGAGAAACCAGAACCAACAGGAAAAAAATGAATAGAAATACACAATAAAGGCAAACCCCAGCTCAACCACACCGATACGAAATAAGGAAACTGCGCTGGCTTCACAGGAAACCTGAAAAACAATATAGCCACTTACTCGGCATGAAATCCGTTGACGTGTAAAATTCGCATCTGCTTGACGATAGTGCTTTTACCGGATTCACCAGCTCCTGCAAAAAAGAAATGCGATTTTAAATAAAATAATTCTGAATTCGAAGCACATTTCTCATCCTTAGACCCGCAGTGAAAGGCTTTGTTGTTGTTTTATATTTCATATATTTAAATGCGACATTTAAAAATAACACCCCAATCAATTCATCCTATTTCTCTATTTCTTTTAAATATAAAAGTACAGGCTGTATTCAATCCCTGTAATTTGTGCAGCAGTCAACAAAACCATGAATCGTCTCCCTAGATTTGCACCATTTTAAATAATGACAAAGACAAAAGGCCTCAAAAATATGTAAACTTCACCAACAAGGCTAACATTTCCAGCCTCCCACGAATAACTAATAATATATTACCTCTGTTTAATACTTGGGCCCATAAAATCCATTTCCAGCAGCAACTAGCCTCCATGTTTATGCTGTTAACAACAGGCCTTCCACTTCAAAACCCCCATTCAAAAACCAACACACACATCTCAAAAACAAACAACGCAACAAATCTACAGTTTTAGGAAAGAAACATCCAGAATTTGAAGAGCCACACAAACAGTAACAAAAAGAAATCCCTCCAACGACGACAGCAGCAAACCTCCATGTTGTATTTTTTTCCCTCTTGAAGCCAAGGACCTGCAACATTTTTTTTTAAATCCCCACCTTTCTCCAAGGGCTTGAATTAAAGATTTGTTTCATTGCAAAACAAAGTGAGGGGGAATACATTTCTAAACCCCGCACCCACCCACCCACACACAAATAAACCATTAGATTCACACCCCACTTCAGGCCCTCTTCCCCCTAGACCCCCCCCTCCCCAAAAGCTCAGAAGCCATTTCCCCACCATGGTCTGTCAGTGCTGTGGCTTCTAGATGTTTCTACAGACGTTTTGTTTTAAGGAGGGGGGGGGGTTGTGTAGTGGTGGCCTCTCCAACCCAGGCCAGCCTACCCCATCCCCCCTGGGGGGGTTCCAGTTTCTCCCTCTTGCCTACACACCCAGGGCCCGGCACATACCCAGCAGCAGCAGCCTGTGTGTAGCCCGGTAGATCTGCTTGTCCTTCTGCAGCTGCTTCTCGATCTTCTTGTTGGCTTCACGCTGCGCCTTCTCCTCGTTCCTCTGATCCTCGGTCTTGCTGTTCCCCAAGCACCCCATGGTCATCCGAGAGATGAGCGGCCAGCAACAACCGCCGGGCCCCCGCTGCACAGCCACCCTTCAGAGCCGGGAGATAACACACAAGGGAGCCCGGGGGGAGAGAAGAGAGAGAAACGGTGGTGGGGGGTGGTAAATGGGGATGGGGGGGGACAGAGGGGGCAGAGGGAGGGAGGGAGAGCGACTGCCGGGCTCTCCCCTCCCTCAGCCGCCAGGCCCCGGACCAACCGCGTCGACAGAGAGAGAAAAGAGAACGAGCGCCCGCCCGCCCGCAGTCGGCTCCCCCCCCCCCGCCTTCTTCACCCTCCCCGCCCCCTCCCTCTTCAAAGCCGCCGAGAGCAAAGCGTGAGGCCCCGGAGCCCCGGCCTGTCCAACCCCCCAACTCCTCCTCCCACTCCTTCCCTCCCCTTATCGCCGCCCAAACACTAAAGATGGAGGAAGGAACGGGAGAGGGAAAAGGGGGTAACCCAGTCCGGACTCGACGTAAATCAACCAGTAATTCCCACTCCGAAATCCAGTCAGGATGAACAGGGGCCTCCTCCTCCTCCTCCTCCTCCTCCTCCGCCGCTCCCACTACCCGCAGCAGTAGCAGCAGCGCCCGGCCCCTCCGCCCGCTTCACTGGCAACTCCCCGCCTGCAGGCGGCCGGCCGCCCGCCCGCTCTCTCTCCGCCTTCTTTCTGTTGTTGTTGTTGTTGAGGGAGGAGCTGGCGGCTGAGGTGGGGCTCCCGGGCACAGGGTGGGCTCGGCTGGAGGGGGTTTCCTAGGTGGGTGAGAGATGGGCATAGATCGGGAATGGGGAAATGGAGAGGAGGCCCGCGGGGCCGCAGCACTGGCTCCTGCTCCCCCGGCCTGATGCTGGGGCCTGCTTATTAAAAGAAAATCCCCTCGGCTCCTTCTTTCTCCCTCAGTCACTCTGGGGGGTTTTTTTTTGTCGGTGTTCCTTCCTTTTTCCCCCCAGAAACGATATTGCGAAGGTAAGAAATGGAGCTAAGGTGGCGGCGGCTTTACACTCTCTGTGAAAATTCCTCGCTCCCTGGTTTTTTTTCCTCCGGTTGATACCTTCCTCCTAATTTGCCACGATGTAAATTTTCTCTTGCTGAATTCTTCTTATTTCCTCCCCGAGGGTGGATTGGTTTTTTTTCCCCTTCCTCTTCTTTCCCTCCCCACAGAATAAGATATGATTTTCTCCTCCCCAGGGGTAAGACTAGGTTTCCTTTCGGTTTGTCTTCCCAGCGTACAAAGCTTCTTTGCTTTTATTTTCCCCCACCACCGGTGGTTTTCTTCATTTTTTTTCCTTCTTTCCCGGGTGTAAATCCTCCCCTTTTTTGTTTTGCTGGCAGCCTGGTTTGTGGTAAACACGGAGCCCCAATTCTTCTGGATATAGAGATAGATAGGCGTCTCCTCTCCTTGTCCCCAGGTATGTGAAGGTCTGTTATTGTTGAATATTTCTATATATGATATTTATATTTTTACATCGAGCAGCCCTGCCTGCTGCTGGATATGCAGAGAGGCGGAAAGAACCAGAGTGAGACACACAGAAACGGGTGGGGCAAACAGCAAACTGGACCATGGGGACCTCCACTCTCACATGATAACATAGCGTCACTGCACTACATGCCAAGGCGCTCTCTTTAAAAGATTCAGAGAAGGGCACCAATACAGATAGTATGCACATTTAGGGAAAATTAATATACTTTGCATTTTGTGCATTCTTTATTCGACCTTGCACTCCACCGAGAAATAATTTCTTAGTTAGATTTAACTTATCTTGGATTCTGAAAAGGTCTGATCAGATTGGAAAATAGTAAATGTAAATCCTCTATCCAAAAAAGGAGACAGAAAGCAGGAATCTACAGGTCAGTTAGTTTAACATTTGACAGAGGGAAAATGCTGGAATCCATTATTTGGGAGGTTATAGCAGGGCACTTGGAAAATCTCAGTGCAATCAGGCCGAGTCAACATGAAAAAGGGAAATTGTTTTTGACTAACAGAGTTATTTGTAGAAATAGCAAGCAACATGGATAAAGGGTGAAACTATAGCTGTATTTAGACTTCCTTGTCAATTTGACAAGGTGCCACAGCAAAAGTTACCACATAAAATAAGAGTTGGGGGGGGGGGTGTAACATTGGCATTAATAGAGGATTGGTTGGCTAACGGGAAACAATAGGCATGAATGGGTCATTTTCAGGTTGACAAGATGTAACAAGTGGGAATGCAACAGGGATCAGAACTGGAGCCTCAACTATTTACAATCTATATCAATGACTTGGATGACCAAATGTATTGTTGCTAAATTTGCTGATGACACTGAGGCTGGTAAGAAACTAAATTCTAAAGGCGACATAAGGAGTCTGTAAAGGAATATAGGTAGGTTAAATGAGTGGGTACAAATTTGGCAGATAGAGAATGTGGGAAAATGTGAAGTTGTCCATTTTAGTTGGAAGAATAGTAAAGCAACATGTTTTAAATGGAGAGTGACTGCAGAACTCGGATGCAAGGAGATCTAAGTGTCCTGATACATAAATCACAAAGCTAGATGCAGGTACAACAAGTGATTAGGAAGGCAAATGGAATACTGTTGTTAATTGCAAGGGGAATGGAAAATAAAAGTGGCGATGTTTTGCTTGTTGTATAGGGCATTGGTGAGACCACATCGAGAGTACGGTGTACAGTTTTGATCCCCTAATTTAAGAAAGGACATAATTGCATTGGAAGTAGTTCAGAGAAGGTTCACTCAAGTAATTCCTGGGATAGAATCATAGAGTCCTACAGCCATTCGGCCCATCAAGTCTGCACCGATCACAATCCCACCTAGGCCCTGTCCCCATAACCTCATGCATTTACCCTAGCTAGCCCCCCTGACACTAAGGGGCAATTTAGCATGGTCAATCCACCTAACCTGCACATCTTTGGGAGGAACCCGGAGCACCCAGAGGAAACCCACGCTAACACGGGGAGAATGTGCAAACTCCAGATAGACAGTGACCCAAGCCGGGATTCGAACTCAGGACTGCTGTGAGTCAGCTAACCACTGTGTCACCGTGCTGCCCTAGCAGTTAGAACAAACAAAGAACAAAGAACAGTACAGCACAGGAAACAGGCCCTTCGGCCCTCCAAGCCTGTGCCGCTCCTTGGTCCAACTAGACCAATCGTTTGTGTCCCTCCATTCCCAGGCTGCTCATGTGACTATCCAGGTAAGTCTTAAACGATGTCAGCGTGCCTGCCTCCACCACCCTACTTGGCAGCGCATTCCAGGCCCCCACCACCCTCTGTGTAAAAAACGTCCCTCTGATATCTGAGTTATACTTCGCCCCTCTCAGCTTGAGCCCGTGACCCCTCGTGATCGTCACCTCCGACCTGGGAAAAAGCTTCCCACTGTTCACCCTATCTATACCCTTCATAATCTTGTACACCTCTATTAGATCTCCCTTCATTCTCTGTCTTTCCAAGGAGAACAACCCCAGTCTACCCAATCTCTCCTCATAGCTAAGACCTTCCATACCAGGCAACATCCTGGTAAACCTTCTCTGCACTCTCTCTAACGCCTCCACGTCCTTCTGGTAGTGCGGCGACCAGAACTGGACGCAGTACTCCAAATGTGGCCTAACGAGCGTTCTATACAGCTGCATCATCAGACTCCAGCTTTTATACTCTATACCCCGTCCTATAAAGGCAAGCATATCATATGCCTTCTTCACCACATTCTCCACCTGTGTTGCCACCTTCAAGGATTTGTGGACTTGCACACCTAGGTCCCTCTGTGTGTCTATACTCCTGATGACTCTGCCATTTATTGTATAACTCCTCCCTACATTATTTCTTCCAAAATGCATCACTTCGCATTTATCCGGATTAAACTCCATCTGCCACCTCTCCGCCCAATTTTCCAGCCTATTTATATCCTGTTGTATTGCCCGACAATGCTCTTCGCTATCCGCAAGTCCAGCCATCTTCGTGTCATCCACAAACTTGCTGATTACACCAGTTACACCTTCTTCCAAATCATTTATATATATCACAAATAGCAGAGGCCCCAGTACAGAGCCCTGCGGAATACCACTGGTCACAGACCTCCAGCCGGAAAAAGACCCTTCGACCACTACCCTCTGTCTCCTATGGCCAAGCCAGTTCTCCATCCATCTAGCCACTTCTTGTATCCCATGAGCCTTAACCTTCTTAACCAACCTGCCATGTGGGACTTTGTCAAATGCCTTACTGAAATCCATATAGACGACATCCACGGCCCTTCCTTCATCAACCGTTTTTGTCACTTCCTCAAAAAACTCCACCAAATTTGTAAGGCACGATCTCCCTCTTACAAAACCATGCTGTCTGTCACTAATGAGATTGTTCCGTTCTAAATGCACATACATCCTGTCTCTAAGAATCCTCTTTAACAACTTCCCTACCACGGACGTCAAGCTCACCGGCCTATAATTTCCTGGGTTATCCCTGCTACCCTTCTTAAACAACGGGACCACATTCGCTATCCTCCAATCCTCAGGGACCTCACCCATGTCCAAAGAAGCGACAAAGATTTCCGTCAGAGGCCCAGCAATTTCATCTCTCGTCTCCCTGAGCAGTCGAGGATAGATGCCATCAGGCCCTGGGGCTTTGTCAGTTTTAATGTTCCCTAAAAAACCTAACACTTCCTCTCGTAATGGAGATTTTCTCTAACGGGTCAACACCTCCCTCCGAGACACTCCCGGTTAACACGCCCCTCTCCTTCGTGAATACCGATGCAAAGTATTCATTTAGGATCTCCCCTATTCCCTTGGGTTCTAAGCATAATTCCCCTCCTTTGTCCCTGAGAGGTCCGATTTTCTCCCTGACAACTCTTTTGTTCCTAACGTATGAATAGAATGCCTTAGGATTCTCCTTAATCCTGCCTGCCAAGAACATCTCGTGACCTCTTTTTGCCCTTCTACCTCCCCGTTTGAGTTCTTTCCTACTCTCTCTCTATTCCTCCAGAGCTCCATCTGTTTTCAGTTGCCTGGACTTAACGTACGCCTCCCTTTTCATTTTAATCAGATCCTCAATTTCCCTGGTTATCCACGGCTCTCGAATCCTACCTTTCCTATCTTTCCTTTTTACAGGCACATGCCTATCCTGCAGCCTTATCAATAGTTCCTTAAAAGACTCCCACATGCCAGACGCGGACTTACCCTCGAACATCCTCTCCCAATCAACATCCACCAATTTCTGCCTAATCCGGCTATAGTCAGCCTTCCCCCAGTTATCTAATGAGAAACGATTGGACAGGCTGGACCTATATCAATTGGAGTTTATTGAAACATGTGAGATCCTGAGAGGACTTGACAGGTGAATACTGAAAGGATGTTCCCCTTATGGGAGAGACTAGAACTAGGAGAAACAGTTTAAAAATGAGTCTCCCATTTAAGATGGAGATGATGAGAATTCTTTTCTCTGGGAGTAATGAGTCTCCAGAGAGAAGTGGAGGCAGGGAAATTGAATATTTCAAGGCAAAGATAGACTCTTGTTAGTCAAGCGAGTCAAACGGTATCAGAGGTACACAGGAAGGTGGCATTTAGGCTACAATGAGATGAGCTATGATCTTATTGAATGGGAGAGCAGGCTCAAAGTGCCAAATGGCCTGATCCTAATTCATAGGTTCAAATGCTTGAGACGAGCGATTCTAATTCAACTAATTTTCATGCTAAGGTTTACAAGGGTACTACTCCAAGCATTCCTGTAAACTATGGTATATTTTTCTGTGTTTGCAAACTTGCTAGCATGATCAGTCATATTTTCATCTCTGACTTGTTGCAATGTTCTTTTCACAGCTGACACTGTGTACTAATTTTCAAAATACAAAGTGCTTGTGTTAATAGCCACAATCTGTATTTGAAAACAAGTAGTTTTATTCAATTTATTTGCACAATTGCCTTATGCATAGATTCATAGTACATTTTGTATTATTTTTACATCGAAAATCACAAACTGACATTAGAAGTCGAACTAAGGACTGACAGGGGAAAATAAAATTAGCCAACATTTTATTTAAAACAATGCCATTTAGAAAAAATTAAATATGATAATTTGCTCAGAATGCTACATGATAAAGTTGTTTGTTCCAAGATGGTGGGTATTGATGAGAAAGAATTAGTTATTATGATGAAAATAATATTATAGTAGTATCCTCAAGGTTGTTGGCCACTTTTCTGGGAAGAAAATTCCACCCCTCGACTTGAAGCTACTAACATAGGAGCTAAGAGAGTTGGAGACGTATTGGAATGTTTGTGACTGCAGCAGGACCCACTGATAACCAAATTAAATGTTTTTTTCCCTTCTCTTCTTGAGGCTGGGATGCAGTAACATAATGTTCACTTAGCTTAAGGACTTGTAACTCTAAGTCTAACAATGCAGTTTGTGCATGAAACGAGTTGTCGTGATATGCAACTATTAAAGTTGCTGGTTAGAGTATGGTTCTCTGAGCATCTAGTCTTTCACTTTCTCAATAAAGTGACAATTCTTGTGTGACTTTAGACAAGGAGATAGTATCACCCAATATGCACGTTTTAAAATAATCACCACTGGGCAGTTCTAAAAGCAGTAAGAAGTTTAACAACACCAGGTTAAAGTCCAACAGGTTTATTTGGTAGCAAAAGCCACACAAGCTTTCGGAGCTCAAGCCCCTTCTTCAGGTGAGTGGGAATTCTGTTCACAAACAGAGCTTATAAAGACACAGACTCAATTTACATGAATAATGGTTGGAATGCGAATACTTACAACTAATCAAGTCTTTAAGAAACAAAACAATGTGAGTGGAGAGAGCATCAAGACAGGCTAAAAAGATGTGTATTGTCTCCAGACAAGACAGCCAGTGAAACTCTGCAGGTCCACGCAACTGTGGGAGTTACAAATAGTGTGACATGAACCCAATATCCCGGTTGAGGCCGTTCTCGTGTGTGCGGAACTTGGCTATCAGTTTCTGCTCAGCGACTCTGCGCTGTCGTGTGTTGCGAAGGCCGCCTTGGAGAACGCTTACCCGAATATCAGAGGCCGAATGCCCGTGACCGCTGAAGTGCTCCCCAACAGGAAGAGAACAGTCTTGCCTGGTGATTGTCGAGCGGTGTTCATTCATCCGTTGTCGCAGCGTCTGCATAGTTTCCCCAATGTACCATGCCTCGGGACATCCTTTCTTGCAGCGTATCAGGTAGACAACGTTGGCCGAATTGCAAGAGTATGTACCGTGTACCTGGTGGATGGTGTTCTCACGTGAGATGATGGCATCTGTGTCGATGATCCGGCACGTCTTGCTGAGGTTGCTGTGGCAGGGTTGTGTGGTGTCATGGTCACTGTTCTCCTGAAGGCTGGGTAGTTTGCTGCGGACAATGGTCTGTTTGAGGTTGTGCGGTTGTTTGAAGGCAAGAAGTGGGGATGGCCTTGGCGAGATGTTCGTTTTCATCAATGACATGTTGAAGGCTCCGGAGGAGATGCCGTAGCTTCTCCGCTCCGGGGAAGTACTGGACAACGAAGGGTACTCTGTCCACTGTGTCCCGTGTTTGTCTTCTGAGGAGGTCGGTGCGGTTTTTCGCTGTGGCGCGTTGGAACTGTTGATCAATGAGTCGAGCGCCATATCCTGTTCTTATGAGGCTTCATGTCACACTATTTGTAACTCCCACAGTTGCGTGGACCTGCAGAGTTTCACTTGCTGTCTTGTCTGTCTTTTTAGCCTGTCTTGATGCTCTCTCCACTCACATTGTTTTGTTTCTTAAAGACTTGATTAGTTGTAAGTATTCGCATTCCAACCATTATTCATGTAAATTGAGTCTGTGTCTTTATAAGCTCTGTTTGTGAACAGAATTCCCACTCACCTGAAGAAGGGGCTTAGAGCTCCGAAAGCTTGTGTGGCTTTTGCTACCAAATAAACCTGTTGGACTTTAACCTGGTGTTGTTAAACTTCTTACTGTGTTTACCCCAGTCCAACGCCGGCATCTCCACATCAGTTCTAAAAGTACAGGACCTCCCACTGATTTTCCTGCACCACCACCCCCCACACCGCTCCCAGTCTAACACTATTATAGTGCACCAATAGACTAGTTAAGGAAGCATACATTCAGGTTTGAACTTGCAACCTATCTCACCTTATAGCTCAGAACTAGACTCTATGGTCTACTGAGCCACCAGTCAAACTCAGTGATACATTAATACATCGTATAAAAATCCTTTTCTGAATCTGCATAAAAGCAGCAGGATAGTAATTAATTGTTTGTAATTTCAAAAAATAATTGTATCACCTACCATCATGTAGATGCTGACTTGTACAGAGGTATATTTCCAAAACCCACTGGTACCTCGCCATGTGGCTATTCTTTATTTCCAAGCCTTGAAAGGCTATTGAAACATGAGTGCCATGGCTGAGTCCAAGTCTCTTCTCACCCAGATCACGGAATACTGATAAGATGTAGGAATCCTGATTTATTTTGACAACCCCTCAGGGTCAACTGTAGAATCCCAAATTACTCTCCTGACTGTGATCAACTAATTCAATATAAGCTAAAAATGAATCCACATGTTAAGCCAAATATTTCTAGAAACATAGCACATGTTAGCAATGCATGCCATTATTAATCCACAAATTGGCCAACAGATTCAGGGGATGAAAAGATATTCTACGAGATGTGCATCTCCAGAGTTTGCTGGTCAATTTGCACTATTCTGTTGCTGTCTTACACAAATAGCATCTCAGCCTTAGCCTCAATTATTTTAAAGAAACAGATTTTTACCTTAATACTTCTTCTGTGTCATAGAGTGTATTACCCATTATATGTAGAAACTATATTAAGATTAGGAGAATCCCTACCAAACTTTAGGACTTGTGCATGTAACGATCAGGCTGTAGTCTAACTGATCACTGTTAATTAACAGCACAATGTACCCTTTTAAAAATATAATTGTTTGTACAAAGCCAATCAATCGCTCCAGAAAAGGAACAATTTAAACTACCTTCTATTCTGCTCCACCTCCTCCAGCCCCTTCTCCAACTATATAATCCATTACATTTCTGCCCCTCTTCAGTTTTGAAGAGTCATATGGACTCAAAACATTAACTCTGTTTCTCTTTCCACAGATGCTGCCAGACCTACATCCAGCATTTTCTGTTTTTATTTCAGATTTTCAATATCCGCAGTATTTTGCTTTAAACTAGAGTTTCATTCTTACAACAAATTATTTTTAGAGGTTAACAATTTCCATTTTTTAATTAATTTACTTTTACTGTGTCTCTGCTATCTAGATCCATTTTTTTCCTCCTCTATTTCTGTTTCTTTAACTGATATGACTCGTTCCTTTGATTTGTTCTCAATGCTTAAATCTCATTGTTTGAGGAGATACTGTTGGTCCTGTCATTCACTACGATTCTAGATCCCTCGTTGCCCTCACAGCACCATCATCAGCACTTCCAGCAAATTACAGTGCAGCTGCTGGGGAAAATAAATCTTACGAAGGGCGTGCAATCTAGCAGGATGCAACTTTACTCCTGAGCTCAACAGAGTACTTTCATTTATAATAGGTTGACATTATTTGCCAGTCAGGTTTCCACCCCTGTCATAGTACAGAAACAGTTCTCAAAGTCACAAATGACAGCCTATATGAACATACAAATATGTAGAAACAGTAGGACATTCAGCCCCTCGAGGCTGCTCCGTCATTATCACCCTTGTAAACTGTGACTGTAAACTTGAACGATCTGTAGCTACTGACACAGTTGACCACACCATCCTCCTCCAACACCTCCCGTCTGCTGAGTGGGACTTCTCTCGCCTGGTTCCATCCTTATTTATCTGACTGTAACTAGAGAACCACTTGCAATATTTTCTCTTCCTGATCTCTGGTGTCCCCACGGATCTATCCTTAAACCCCTTCCATTTCTCATTTACATACTGTCCTTTGGTGACATCATCCAGAGGCACAGCATGAGCTTTCACAAACAATGTTAACACCTAGCTCTACCTCACCACCATCTCTCTCGACTCCTCCACTATTGCTAAATTATCAGACAGTATCTGATGAGCAGAAATTTCCTCTATTTAACTATTTGGAAACTGAAGTAATTGTTTTCCATCCCTGCTCCAAACTTAATTCCCTTGGCTAGCAACTCCATCTCTCTCCCTGGTAACAGTCTGAGATTGAGCCAGTCTGTTTGCAACCTAGCTGTTACTTTTGACACTGAGATGAGCTTCTGATCTTATATTCGTGCCATCACTAAAGCCCCCATAACATTACCTGACCTTGCTCCATTCTCAGCTCATCTACTGCTGAAACTAGGCCATTCCAATATTCCTGGCTGGTCTCCCACATTCTACCTTCAGTAAACTTGAGGTCATCCAAAGCTCTGCTGCCCGTGTCTTAACTCACACCAAGTCCTGTTCCCCTATCACTCCTGTGTTCTCTGAGCTACATTGGCTCCCAGTCAAGCGACATCTTGATTTAAAAATTCTCACCCATGTTTTCAAATCCCTCTATGCTCTTGGCCCTCCCTATCCCTTAAAACGCGAGGAATTGGGACTAGCTTAATGGTAAAAACTGGGCAGCATGGACAAGTTGGGCCAAAGGGCCTGTTTCCATGCTGTAAAGCTCTATGACTCTATCTCCAGCAGCCCCACAACTTTACAAGATATCTGAGCTCTTCTAATTCTGGTCTTTTGTGCTTCCCTAATTTTAATTGATCCAATATTTGTGGCTGTGAGTTCACAAAGCTCTGGAAACCCTCCCTGCACCTCACTTGCCTCCCTTAAGACACTGTTTAAAACCTCTCTCTTTTGGTGACCTGACCTAATATCTCTTTATGTGGTTCTGTTCGTTTAATAATGCTTGTGTGAAGTGCCTTGGGACATTGTATTACAATAAAGACACATACAAGTTATTTCTGCTCAATCACCAACTTCTCTTTCCATCTTCAATGTATCAAATACTCAAAGTTGGTTAGACTCCTTGCCAAACTAGTGATTTTACATTGGTCAACCAGCAGCCGTAGTCAAGACTGTAAAAACATCACATATAATACGTATTCTATGTGCTAGAATGTGTTTAATGACATGACACACAACTGTACATTTGCAAATGACATAAGCTAGAAGATCCCAACATCAATGATGAACTCATGAGTGCAATGGATGACCTCACTCAGTTACACTGGATAATTATTGATGAAAAACAATGAACACAACACTTATTTGAAATAGAAAATTGCTTTAGTCAAGAAATTCTGTTTGGATTATAAACTTTCAGGCAGAATATTCGCATTGAATAGTAAACAGAATTAAATATTGCAAGACAAATACTTTTTAATTAAAGGACAAAGTAATATAATTCCCTCAAATGCTTGATTAGATAAGCTGTTTCCTGGTAAAATTACAGAAATAACTCCCCAAAGCATCGATCACAGATACCAATATCAATTTTCTTTTTGGGAAATTCAGCTTTGACATTAATTCGTAAAACCAGAGGTTTTTATTAGGATTCTTGAAAGAAATGCTATGACCAACTGAAAACTTTTTAGAAACAGCTTTATAAGACCCTCGTCAGACCCCACTTGGAGTACTGTGCTCAGTTCTGGTCGCCTCATTACAGGAGGGATATGGAAATGATTGAAAGGGTCCAGAGAAGATTTACAAGGATGTTGTCTGGATTGGTTGGCATGCCTTATGAGGATAGGCTGAGGGAGCTCGGTCTTTTCTCCTTGGAGAGACAAAGGATGAGAGGTGACCTGATAGAGGTGTACAAGATGTTGAGAGGTATAGATTGGGTGGATTCTCGGAGGCTTTTTCCCAGGGCTGAAATGGCTGCTATGAGAGGACACAGGTTTAAGGTGCTGGGGAGTAGGTACAGAGGAGGTGTCAGGGGTAAGTTTTTCACTCAGAGGGTGGTGGGTGAGTGGAATCGGCTGCTGTCAGTGGTGGTGGAGGCAAACTCAATAGGGTCTTTTAAGAGACTTCTGGATGAGTACATGGGCCTTAATAGGATTGAGGGTTATAGGTAAGCCTATATGTAAGCCTAGGTAGGTAGGGACATGACCAGCGCAACTTGTGGGCCGAAGGGCCTGTTTGTGCTGTATTTTTTCTATGTTCTATGTTCTAAAGTGATTTGAAGGTACTATACAACACAACTAAAAAGTTGTTCAAATTGTTTGAAAAATGTGTTTTGATCAATACAATTTCCCAAGCATCCAATTACACTATCAGACTGAATTAGTTCAGTGTGTGTATTAGAATGTCAGTGTGTGTGCATTAGAATGTATGCTGGCATCTAGTCAAGAAGTTTTCACTTTATTTTTTTCTGACATGTCAATCTGTTGTCAAATATAAATAAGACTATCATTCCAACAGTTGAAAGAAATCACAATATTTCAACCCAATATTAATTGTATTAATTTTTGCATTGTTTCATCTGTTGGAACTCCAAATGTATATTCATGTGTATTCAATGTAGGTAAACTGAGTACATCTCAAGCCAGAGGTAAGTACATACATGCACCTTATTGATACAGTTTGTAATGTTGCAAAATATTTGCCGTATGCTGAATTGCAACAGTAAACAGAGACTATGAGAAAATTGGTAACAAACTGCCACTAAATATAATGCACTCCAGTGTTCTTACATTTCGGAATTTTAAATATATATTTTGGGGAAATAGATTTCTAAAGATAAACTGCTGCAATTAATACAGGAGGCATACATGACATTTATAAGGATGCAAATGAGAATTCAATGTCTTTTCAGATTATCTAGAATTTTACAGCACCAGACCATTTGGCCCCACAAGTCCATTCAATCGCAAGGCAGAAATATTACTTTGTATTTCTTTCTCCCTCATGTACTTGTCCAGCTTCCTATTCTATTCCTTTCTCCCTCATGTACTTGTCCAGCTTCCCACTAAATGCATCTGCTAAATTATCTCATCCATTTGACATGGTGGCAAAGCTCCACATTCTTGCGAGTTTCTGGGTAAAGAGGTTTCCCCCAAATCCCTTCCTACATTTAATGGTGATTTTCTTATATTTTGTCTTCCCCACAAGTGGAAACTTGTTCTCTATTTCTACCCGTCAATCCCCTTCATCAAAAAAAATAGTCTTATTAAGAAAAGAGCCCCAACCTATCCAGTATTTCCTGATAATTGTACCGCCTTGGCTCTGGTATCATCCTTGTCAGTATTTATTTCTATCCAGCGGCTCTTTAATAAAAGAATAAAGTTGGAACTTGTATAGCCTACATTTAATGGCATCGGTCAGCTTTCAACACCCAGCAAATATTCACCTTGGACAATTACTGGACGTCAAGTGAGAATAATTATAATTGTGCACTGTCATTTTATACAGGCTTTAGACTCTATCTCACTATGTTACAGTTAACTGAACCACCAAAATTAATGACAATATTGTACTTTAAGTTATATAAAAAACTAAGCTTTCAAGTCAGTTATTTACTTAGGTTTCAAGTGTCCTGTTACTAACACAAATGCCTATATCTAGGTACAAAGTCCTCTTGCGCATCACTGGAAAGAATATTATTGATTACAAAGAAAGGAAAGCAAAAATGTATTCTAAACTAATCCTCTGCAACGTATTAACTCCAAACATAACACTAAAAGGCCACTCCACTCATCAAGCCCATTACAACCGCGCACACACAAAGATAGAGTTGCAGAGCAGTTTAAACAAATAAGTTGTATTAATGTTTCAGAATTGCCTACATAAGGACCGGCCACAATCTAAAACCAGAATGAACATCAATAACAAGGAATGTGTGACAATATCCAACAGAGTCACTCGGAATTTAAATATATGGGCCTAAAAGGCAGGCTTACTGGTAAAAATTGAAATGGGCTGAACAAAGGAATCCAAAAATAGATACTAATAACTTTTGGCTAGTTCAACATATGTTAAAAGTTAATAAGATAAGACATTTTGAGATGGTTTATTCAATCAACCCAAACACAATAATATGACCCATCCTTGTGACTAAAAGTTAAAAAGGAACTATGAGCACAGCTAGAGGCTATTACAAGTCACTTGGAGAGCCACTGAAAAGCAGCAACCCGAAGATTGCCTTGGAAGGGGACAAAGTGGGGTAGGAATTGCAATTAGATTTTTGCCTCCACTTTAGTCTAAATACACCCTCCCAGCAATGGCATGTTAAAACATCAGATGCTTCAGTTGCCCTCTGCCAGGGTACCCAACAATCCTCGGAAAAATGAAGGGAGTAGCTGGAAAACCACCCACATAAAATTTCATGTCACAGGGAAATCTAAGGCATTCCAATATGGACTGAATCCTGATACAATTGATCTCTTCCTTTTTTCCTTTCCTTGCACCCAGGGCAAGGAAAATGTATTCTTACATTTTTCTTAATAGGTCGCATGTGGAATTTCTTACTAGTAATGTAGAACCTAGACTGCACTTTTTGACTTGCACCACACCTCAATGCACTCAAAACTTGAATGTGGCTTGTCAACACAGTAATACAACAAATTACTAAAGTAATATGCAAAACAGACATGATAAACATACTTTACCAATACTGAAAGGCATAGGCCTTGATTTTTTTATTAATTTAATTTTTAAATTCATTTGTGGGACATGGCCATCGCTGGCTGGCTCACATTTAGTGCCCATCCCTCGTTGCCCTTGTTCAGAGGGCAGTCGAGAGTCAACCACATTGCTGTGTCTCTGGAGTTGTATGAAGGCCAGACCACGTAAGGACAGCAGATTTCCTTCCCTAAAGGACATTAGTGAACCAGATGGGTTTTTCCAACAATTGACAATAGTTTAATAGTCATCAGTAGATTCTTAATTCCAGATTTTATTTCATGGAATTCAAATTCCACCATCTGCCATGGCAGGATTCGAACCAAGGTTTCCAGAACATTAGCTGAGCATCTGGATCAGTAGTGTAGCGATAATACCACTAGGCCATCGCCTCGTATGATATTTCCCATTACTTCACTAGCAGTACAAGTAATATCGACCTGTTTCCAAAATCTCATATTCCCAGTTATAAGGATTTTTTCCATCCAAACTCTCAATGGTGGACCTATAGTTTGCATTTTATCTAATTATTCCTTGATCTTGAGACCTTCCTTTTTCTTAAATAAAATATTTCCCCTCCCCTTTCCTTATTTCCCACAGTAGTCTGTTTGCTGTTGGGCAGGGATAATGAAGTAGGAAGGATAATATAAGTCAGCATAGTGAATGACCTGGAGGAGAACTTGCAGGTGGTAGTGTTCCCGTGCACCTGTCCTTCCAGATGGTACAGGTCATGAGTTTGGAAGATGCTGTTGAAAGAGCCTTGATGTGTTGCTGTAGTCCGTCTTGAAGATGTTACATACTGCAGCCACTCTGCGCTGGAAGGGAGTGAATGTTTAAGCTAGTGGGAGGAATGATAATCACGCTTTGTCAAGTTTATTGCGTGTTATTAGAGCTGCACTTAACCAGGCAGGTGAATAGTCTTACATTGCACCCCTGTGGCCTTGTGGATAGTGGACAGGCTTTGTGGAGTCCAAAGGCCACAGAATTTCCAATCTCTGAGCTGCTCTTGTAACCATTGTATTTATGTGCCCAGTCCAGCCAAGTTTCTAGCCAATGGTAACCGCCGCCAGAATGTTAATGTTATTGGAAGTCAAGAGGAGGTGATTGGATTCCTTCTTGTTGGATATGGTCATTGCCTGGCAAATGTGACGCAAATGTTACTTGTCACTCATCAGCCCAAACCTGAATGTTGTCGAGGGCTTGCTGCATGCCAGTATGGACTCGCTTCATCAATTGAGGAATTGCAAATGGAGTTGAAGGAACATCCCAACTTTTGAGTTTCTTTGGAGGGAAGGTCACTGATGAAGCAGCTGAAGATGGTTGGGCCAAGAACACTACCCTGAGGAAATCCTGCAGCAATGTCTTGAGGCTGAGACTTGGTCTGCAACAAACATAGCCATTGCCAGCTAGTGAGAGTTTTCCCACTGAGTCCCATTGATTTCAAATTTGCTCAGGCTCCTTGATGCCACACTAAGTTAAATGTTGCCTTGATGTATTTGCCTCACTTCTGGAATTCAGTCCTTTTATCCATGTTGGACCAAGACTGCCATGAGATCTAGGGCTGAGTGATCCTTATAAAATCCAAACTGAGCTCCAGTGAGCAAGTCACTGGTGAATAAGTGCCACTCATTCTGTCAACATCACCTTCCATCACATCGGTGATGACTGGGAGTAGGCTGGTGTGGCTGTAATTGGTGGGTCCTTTTTTGTGAACAGGACGTACTTGAGCAATTTTCCACTCTGGGTGGATCATAGAAATCATAGAAATCATAGAAACCCTACAGTGCAGAAGGAGGCCATTCGGCCCATCGAGTCTGCACCGACCACAATCCCACCCCACATATTTACCCTCTAACCTACGCATCCCAGGACTCTAAGGGGCAATTTTTAACCTGGCCAATCAACCTAACCCGCACATCTTTGGACTGTGGGAGGAAACCGGAGCACCCGGAGGAAACCCACGCAGACACGAGGAGAATGTGCAAACTCCACACAGACAGTGACCCGAGCCGGGAATCGAACCCGGGACCCTGGAGCTGTGAAGCAGCAGTGCTAACCACTGTGCTACCGTGCCGCCCATATCAGTCTTGTAGCTGTACTGTAAAGGATATCAGTCTTGTAGCTGTACTGGAACAGCTTGGCTACAGGAGCAACTGGTCCTGGAGCATAAGTCTGCAGCACAATAGCTGGAGTGTTCCCAGGACCATAGCCTTTGCCATATACAATGCACTCAGCTATTTCTTGCTGTGTTTTTTTTTAGGTATGTCTGGTGCTGAACCTTCACATCTTATCGAACCAAGTTTGATCCTTTGGCTTGATGTTAGAATAAGGGTTATGACAGGCCATGAGGCTATAGATTGTAGAGGAATACAATTCTGCTGCTGATGTTCTACAATGCCTCATTCATGCCCAGTTTCGAATTGCTAGATCTGTTGTGAATCTAACCCATTTAGCACACAGCATGATGGTATCCTCTGGGTGAAGATCATACAGTGTATTGGGGAGGACAAGGTCAAATAGGATTTTCCCTCTTGTTGGTTCTATCACCATCTGCTATAGGCCCAGTTTAACAGCTATATTTGTCTGGACATATGCTACTCTTGCTCATGGAAGGCCCCTTCCTAAAGTACACATTCTGTGTCCTTGCAACCCTCAATGCATCTTCCAACTATGTTCAAAATGGAGGAGTACTGATTCAGCAGCTGAAGGAGTGCAGTAGATAGTTTCCTTGCCCATTGTTAACCTGATGCTATGAGACTTCATAGGATCCAAAGTAAATGTGAAGGACTCCCAGGGCCACTCCCTCCTGACTCAGTTTATACCACAGTGCCACCACTTCTGGTAGGTCTGTCCTGCCTACGGGACAGGACATTGCCAAGGATGGTGAAGGAGGTGTCTCTGACATTGAGTCTGTTAGTATGACTTTTTTTTCCCACGAGATACGGGCATCGCCGTCAAGGCCAGCATTTGTTGCTCACCCCTAATTAACCTGATATTGGCCAGACCAAGTAAGGACGGCAGATTTCCTTCCCTGAAGGACGTAATGAATTAGATGGATTTTTACACCAACAATAGTTTCATGTCACCATTAGGGAGACTAGCTTTACATTTCAAATTTATTAATTGAATTTGGATTCCACCAGCTTTGGTGATAAGATTTGATGTCCTCAGAGAATTAACCTGGTCTCCCCATAAATCTGTCAGGTTGTTCTGGACTAGGCTGTGGGACAGCTCTCCCAATTTTGGCACAAGTCCTCAGAAGGTATAAGGACTTTGTGGGGTAAACTGGACTGTGACTACTTTGACCTGTCAATGCTGGGTAGCCCTTCGGTTTTATTATTATGGTTTTGTGCAGCAATCTTATACAACTATCTGGCTTGCTAGGTCAGCAGAGAGAGAGAGTTAAGAGTTAACCACCTTGCTCTGCATCTGGAGTCACATGAAGGTCAGACCAAGTAAGGACAGCAGGTTTCCTTCCCTAATGGATTTTAGTGAAAGAGAGGATCATAGAGCAATCTGGTAGCTTCATGGTCACCGTTACTGATACTAGTCTTCTGTTGCAGATTTTACTTATCTAATTGAATTTAAATTTTGAGCTAGCATGGTAGGATTTGAACGCATATTTCTGTTGCATTAGTTCAGGCATCTGGACACTTAGTTCAATAACATAACCAGCATACTACCATATCTTCAACTTCAGCTTTTACATACCGCCCTTTCCCACACCCTTCCTTCTCACCCCCACCACTGGTCTCGGCTTCACACTCTCAAGTGCCTTCTAAACACCTCAAGACTTCTAGCTCCTCTAGAACCTTTCGTGAGGAGCGGTGTCACAGAAGTAGGCTTTGACAATCCTCCTATTACTTCCTCCTTGGGTTCAGCATCCTTTCCTTTTCACAACTGTGAAACACTATGGGACATTTCTCTACATTCAAAGCATTCAATAAATACAAATTGTAGTCATTTATAAAATGCAGGTATATAATTGACATTAGCACTTCTGGACTAAGGGAAAATTTTAGCAATGCCTGCTCTTAATAACTACTTAGTGATCCCTATGGGAAAAGTGGATGTATAAAGGTTGGGAAAGAAAGAAACAGATTGGGTTCAGTTATAATTTGCCTAGCCACCAGCAATCAATCTTAGTTTACAGGGTGGGTGGGCGGGGGGGTTATGGATGGGTATCTTGGAACTATTGGAACTCCAGTGCCTTGGTTTCTTGACACAGCAGCACTTCAAACAGATGGATGCATCACTTCAATACTAATTTGGAGAATGTACATTACTTCCTGCTATTTTAATATCACTCATTAATCGCATTGAAGTAATGGGATATCCAGGGTTCCAAGATGGCAGTAATATAATGGAGGCCATAGAGAGAAATAGTAACATTAATGTACATTTATTTCAACCATCTTCTCTATTTATTTTTGGCACTTTATTCCCCCTGGTACTTTTTTCTTCGTCTCAATTGTCATGTACTTTTATTTTTATACTCTGCATTTAGACCATGATTAGCATCAATGGATTTCCCCAATTGACATTTCCCTTTATAATGTTTTTTGGCCAATAACCTGAGGGGACAGATTTAAGTTACTTTGTAAAAGAAGCAGAGGTGACACGAGGAATATATATTTTTTAAAAACACAACAAATTGCCAAAATACACCTACATTCACATTTGTGGACTGTGACAATACTCTGAGTTGGTCGACAATTAGTACTGATAAATGGCTCCTCCTCTCTGACTCCGGATAGCAGAACCAATATATTTTGATACATATTAACAACCAACAGTTGAGCATACAGGGCATAGTTTGCAGATGAGGACAGTAACAGTCTCCAGGCGGGCATAGACAGTCTAGTGAAATGGGCAAGCACATAGCAAATGAAAAGTTGATGAGGCTACCGAAAGGCATACACGATCCTTAGTTTTATGTATAAAGACAGGGTACAAAAGCAAGGAAGTTATGCTAAACCTTTACAGAAGACTTAGCTCTGGAGTAGTGTACAATTTTGAACACTACACTTTAGAAGAATGTCAAACAAAGCCTTACAGAGGATGTAGAGGAGATGCTACCAGAGATGAAGACTTCAATAATTTGGAAAGACTGGAGAAGCTGGGGCTGTTTGCCTTAAAATAGTGAAAACCAAGGGGAGATTTGATGGGTGTGTTCAAAATCATGAGTAGCTTTGATAAGTAAATTAAAATAAAATATTTCCAGTGTCAGAAGGGTCAGTAACCTGAGGGGACAGATTTAAGTTACTTTGTAAAAGAAGCAGAGGTGACACGAGGAATATATATTTTTAAAAAACACAACAAATTGTCATAATTTGTGAATGAACTATCTGAAAGGAAGGTGGGCGTAGATTCAATAACAACTTTCAAAAAGAAATTGGATGAATATTTGAAGGAGAAAAACTTGCATAGCTGTAAGGAAAAAGCAGTCGAGTAGGACTAATTGAGCAGCTTTCGGAGAGCCTGCACATGTACAGTGGGCCAAATTGGCTCTTTCTGTGCTGTACAATTCAACCATCAAGATATAGTAAACCATTTCCTTTGGTGAGGAAATCAACAACATTAATCTAATCAGCAAGCACTTTTTTCACTCAGTAGAAGAAGTTTGGAATGTTCCCCCCACCAAAAGGTTCTGTATTCTAGAATAATTGGGGGTTTCACGCCTGAAAGATCTAGGTAAGGGTATTTAAAAAGGAAGAGAGTTAAAAGTGAGCATTGGTCCTCTAGAGAGAGAGAGCCTGGGAAATTAATAATGGTAAATAAGGAAATGGTAGAAGTGTTGAACACATTTTGTGTCTGTCTTCACTGTGGAAGATAACACCCCAGATATACTTGTAAATCAAGAGATGCAAGGGAGGGAGGAACTTAAACAATTACAACCATCAGGAAAAGTGTACCACAAACACTATTAAAACTAAAAGCTAATAAACCACCAGGACCTAACAGACTTTTCCTAGGGTCCTAAAATAAATGGCTGCAGAGATAGTTGATGCATTGGTTTTAATTTTCCAAACTTGCCTTGATTCTGGAGTTTATATGGGTAGTAGAACTGAGAAATAAGAAGGGGGAAATCACTTTGATAGGGTTGTATTATAGGCCTCCAAATAGTCAGCGGGAAATTGAGGAGCAAATATGTAAGGAGATTACAGATAACTCCAAGAAAAATAAGGTGGTAATAGTAGGGGCTTTTAATTTACACAACATTGACTGGGACAGCCATACTATTACAGGGTTGGATGGAGAGAAATTTGTGGAGTGTATTCAGGAGGAATTTTTCGTTCAATATGTAGATGGCCTGACTAGAAAGGGGGCAAAACTTGACCTCCTCTTGGGAAATAAGGAAGGGCGGGTGACAGAAGCGTTAGTGAAAGATCACTTTGGGACCAGTGATCATAATTCTATTAGTTTTAAGATAGCAATGGAGAATGATAGGTCTGGCCCAAAAGTTAAAATTCTAAATTGGGGCAAGGTCAATTTTGATGGTATCAGGCAGGAACTTTCAAAAGTTAATTGAGGGAGTCTGTGGGAAGGCAAAGGGACGTCTGGTAAGTGGGAGGCTTTCAAAAGTGTGTTAACCAGGGTTCAGCGTAAGCACATTCCTCAGAGTGAAGGGCAAGGCTGGCAGAAGTAGGGAACTCTGGATGACTTGGGATATTGAGGCCCTGGTCAAGGAGGAGGAGGAGGCACATGACATGTATAGGCAGCTGGGATCAAGTGATCGTACTGAAGAGTATAGGGGGTGGAGTAGAAGATTTAAGAGAGAAATGAGGAGGGCATAAAAGGGACATCAGATTGTTTGGGCAGATAAGGTAAAGGAGAACCTAAAGAGCTTCTACAAATACATAAAGGCCAAAAGAGTAACAAGGGAGAGAGTAGGGCCTCTTAAGGATCAACAAGGTCATCTATGTGCGGATCCACAAGAGATGGGCGAGATCCTAAATGAATATTTCTCATCAGTATTTACTGTTGAGAAAAGCATGAATGTTAGGGAACTTGGGGAAATAAATATTGATGTCTTGAGGAGTGTACATATTACAGAGAAGGAGGTGCTGGAAGTCTTAAAGCGCATGATGGTAGATAAATCCCCGGAACCTGATGAAGTGTATCCCAGGACATTGTGGGAGGCTAGGGAGGAAATTGCAGGTCCCCTAGCAGAGATATTTGAATCATCGATAGTCACAGGTGAGGTGCCTGAAGATTGGAGGGTGGCAAATGCTGTGCCTTTGTTTAAAATGGGTTGCAGGGAAAAGCCTGGGAACTACAGGCCTGTGAGCCTCACATCTGTGGTGGGTAAGTTGTTGGAAGGTATTTTGAGAGACTGGATCTACAGGCATTTAGAGAAGCAAGGACTGATTAGGGACAGTCAGCATGGCTTTGTGAGTGGAAAATCATGTCTCACAAATTTGATTGAGTTTTTTGAAGAGGAAACCAAGAAGCTAGATGAGGGCAGTGCAGTTAATGTCTACATGGACTTTAGCAAGGCTTTTGACAAGGTACCGCATGGTAGGTTGTTGCATAAGGTTAAATCTCACAGGATCCAGGGTGAGGTAGCTAAATGGATACAAAATTGGCTTGATGACAGAAGCCAAATCCCGGGGATTTATCTACCTTCATGCGCTTTAAGACTTCCAGCACCTCCTTCTCTGTAATATGTACACTCCTCAAGACATCACTATTTATTTCCCCAAGTTCCCTAACATTCATGCTTTTCTCAACAGTAAATACTGATGAGAAATATTCATTTAGGATCTCACCCATCTCTTGTGGATCTGCACATGGATGATCTTGCTAATCCTTAAGAGGCCCTACTCTCTCCCTAGTTACTCTTTTGATGACAGACGAGGGTGGTTGTAGAGGGTTGTTTTTCAAACTGGAGGCCTGTGACCAGTGATGTGCCTCAGGGATCGGTGCTGGGTCCACTGTTATTTGTCATTTATATTAATGATTTGGATGAGAATATAGGAGGCATGGTTATCTTATGTAAGTTTGCAGATGACACCAAGATTGGTAGCATAGTGGACAGTGAAGAAGATTATCTCGGATTGCAATGGGATCTTGATCAATTGGGCCAATGGGCTGACAAATGGCAGATGGAGTTTAATTTAGATAAACGCGAGGTGATGCATTTTGGTAGATTGAACTAGGGAAGGACTTACTCAGTTAATGGTAGAGCGTCGGGGAGAGTTACAGAACAAAGTGATCTAGGGGTACATGTTCATAGCTCCTTGAAAGTGGACTCACAGGTGCACCGAGTGGTGAAGAAGGCATTCGGCATGCTCGGTTTCATTGATCAGAACACTGAATACAGGAGTTGGGACGTCTTGTTGAAGTTGTACAAGACATTGGTAAGGACACACTTGGAATACTGTGTACAGTTCTGGTCACAAACTAGAAAAAGTGCAGAAAAGATTTACTAGGATGCTAGCGGGACTTGATGGTTTGAGTTATAAGGAGAGGCTGGATAGACTGGGACTTTTTTCTCTAGAGAGTAGGAGGCTGAGGGGCATTCTTATAGACCTTATAGAGGTCTATAAAAAAATGAGGGGCATAGATATTTTTCCCCAAATGTAGGGGAGCCTAAAACCAGAGGCATAGGTTTAAGGTGAGAGGGGAGAGATACAAAAGGGTCCAGAGGGGCAATTGTTTCACACTGAGTGGTGAGTGTCTGGAACAAGCTGCCAGAGGTAGTAGTAGAGGCAGGTACAATTTTGTCTTTTAAAAAGTGTTTAGATAGTTACATGGGTAAGATGGGTATAGAGGGGTATGGGCCAAACGCAGGCAATTGGGACTAGCTTCGGGGTTTAAACAAAAGGGCGGCATGGACAAGTTGGGCCGAAGGGCCTGTTTCTACGCTGTCGACCTCGATGAGTATGACCCATTGGATTGGAAAATAGCAAATGTTACTCCTCTATTCAAGGGAGGAGGAGGAAAGAAAAACAGGTGATGACAGGCCAGTTAGCCTCACATTTTTCATAAGGAAAATACAATCTATTATTAAGGAGGTTATAACAGGGCACTTAAATCTTAATGCAATTAGGGGGAGTCAATACAGTTTTGTGAAAGGGAAATTATGTTGACTAATTTATTAGACTTCTTTGAGGAAGTAACAAGTAATGTGGATAAAGAGGAACCTGTAATTGTGTACTTGGATTTCCAAAAGGTGTTTGATAAGGTGTCACATCAAAGATTACTATGTAAAATAAGTGCTCATGACGTAGGGGCTAACATATTACATGGATAGGGGATTGGTTGGCTAATAGGAAGTAGAGATCAGGGACAAATGGATCATTTTTTTGGGAGGCAAGTTATAACTAATGGATTACCAAAGGGATCAGTGCTTGAACCTCAACTATTTACAACCTTGGATGAAGGGACTAAAGGTATGGTTGCTAAATTTGCAGATGACATAAAAATAGGTAGCAAAGTCAATTGTGAGGAGGACATAAAGCTTATAAAGAAATTCAGATAGGTTAAGCGCATAGGCAAAACATTGGCAGTAATGTGAGAAAATGAACTTGTCCACTTTAGCAGGAAGAATAGATAAATGGTATATTATTTAAATAGAGAACAATTTCAAAACTCAGTGGCATCGAGGGATCTGGGGTCCTAGTACGTGAGTCACAAAAAGTTAAAATGCAGGTAGAGCAAGTGATTAGGAAGGTAAATGGAAAGCTGTCATTTATTGCAAATGGAATGGAAGATAAAAGTAGGGAAATTTTACTGTAATTGTACAGGGTTTGGTGAGACCACATCTGGAGTATTCTGTACAGTTTTGGTCTCCTTACTTAAGGAAGGATATAATAGCATTATAAACAGTTCAGAGAAGATTCACTTGACTGATTCCTGGGATGCAGCTGTTATCTTGTACAGAAAGGTTGGGCCTGTATCCATTCAGGTTTAGGAAAATTAAACCTTAGAGGGGAATTGACAGGGTGGATGCTGAGAGGTTGTTTGCCTTTGTGTGAGAAACAGAAACTAGAACTAGGGCGCACAGTTCAAAAATAAGGGGTTGCCCATTTAAAGCAGAGATGAGGAGAATTTCTGTGACAGTTGTTGGAGAGTAATTGAAACATGGCTATTGAATATTTTTAAGGCGGAGTTAGCTAGATTCTCGACTCCAAAGGGAATCAAAGGTCATAAGGGGTAGACAGGAAAGTAGAGTTGAAGCCACAATCAAACCAGCCATGATTTTATCAAATGGCAGAACAGGCTCGAGGGACCAAATGGCCGAATCATGCTCCTAAAACTAACTCATATGCTCGTAAAGAATATGAAGCAAAGGTGAGAAAATTGAGTAAAGTACGGATCAGCCATGATCTAACATTAACAGAGCAAGCCCAAGGAACAAAATGGCCACTCTTGTTCCCAATATGCCTATGTCCCTATTCCATGTTTCTAAATGCTGGATAATTTTGGACACTTTCTTTTTCAACTGCATCCCAATCACATCAAAGACGGTGTGAAGGTAGGAACTTCGCAGCAGGAGGAGACCATTGGCTCTACAAGTCATTCAATAAGATCATGGTTGATCTGGTTCTTGTCTCAACTCCACTTTCCAGTCTGCCCCAAAGAACTCTTGGCCCCTTTGTCTATTAAAAATTAGTCTAACTCTGCTTTGAATAAATCCTGTGGCCCAGTCTCCACTGATTTCTAAAAACAGCAACTCCATTTATACAGCCAAATGACTTCATCGCAGTGCTACCAGACAAAACATAACTGAGCCACATAAGGAGATAACAGGACAGGTGACCAAAAGCTCAAATAAAATTGTAGGTATTAAGGAGCATCTTAAAGAAGGAGAGAGTAAGAGAACGTGGCTTTTGAAGGCAATTCTAGAACTAAGGACCTACACATCTGCAGGTATGGCTGCCAGAGATTGCAGAGCAGCACAGTGGTTAGTACTGCTACCTCTCAGCTCCAGGCACCCGGGTTATGGCCTTTGGTGACTGTGTGGAGTTTGCACGTTCCCCCCGTGTCTGCATGGGTTTCCTCCGAGTGCTCTGGTTTCCTCTGTGTAGGTTAGATAGGTTCACCATTCTAAATTGCCCTTTAGTGTCGAAAGATGTGTAGGTTAGGTGCATTAGCCATGGTAAATGCGTGGGATTACGGGGATGGTGGGGGTCTGGGTAAAATGCTCTTTTGGAATGTCGGGTGCAGACTCATTCGGCCAAATGGCCTCCTTCCAAACTGTAGGGATTCAGTGATTTTACATTATCTGCAGACGTGTACCAGTGGCTCAGGAAAAATATAAATTGAATTATTGATCTGAATCTTCCAGAGAATAACGATAAATGGGAAAACAGTCAGAGTGGCCTTAACTCAAGAACTGGATTTTTTTCCTTTTCCTAGAAATGCTAATACAAATTGTACACTGTGAATTTACAGCCTAAAATGGAAAAATATAATTAATAAATAAGAATCTCCAACAGCAAAAAAAAAGTATGACCACAATATCCTGGGAGAAATAATTTTTAGAAGCACTTGAGTCATAGGATTGGGTTTCTATAAAGGCCCTTTATGGTAACATTTCTTTATGCTGTTTGTCTGGGATTTCAGTGGATTTTTTAAGTCAAAGTTACAATGGATAATCAGAAATCCTCAGCTCCCCCCCCCCCCCATCCCCCAGAACCCAGCGTTTGGCACCATCTGCACCCACTTCTCTCAGGCTCCAGTTAGAAGATGAAGGGCCAGCCACGGGAGCATGGGAAGAGTTGTCTGGAGGTTACAAAAGCATTGATGAGAATTTCAACATAAGATGTGTTAAAGCAGGGACAGAAACGGGCAATATGAGAGGTGGAATTGGACAGTCTTGGTGATAGCAAATTTATGGGGTTGAAAGCTCAATTCTAGGTTAGGTAGGATGCCAATGTCATTGAGATCAGAGAGAGACAAATGCAGGCTGTGCTATCTGCTGCAAATACATTAACAACAACGATAAAGTATAAGGCCTGCAAATGCAAATCCACTCCCTCTGGGCATGTTGTCTGATATTTTGGGGATGCTAACAACTCACGGAGCAGCACCTCCACTACTGCAAACAGGGAATCAGGTGTTGGAATTCCTTATCCACTGCCATCAGACTCATGCCTGCACTTTGGGTGCCCTTTCATGTTTGTTTGGTAACAGCTGTTAATGGTTTGAGTTAATGCTTCAGAATTTCTGACCCTACTGGAACACTATCCCTTGTCTCCTTGAATAAAGTTGACAGACCTAGAGGCCATTTTTGTTTGTTTGGGAAACCACTGCCACAAGCCTATTTTTCCCCTCATTCCCTCGCTTCCTGTTTCTCTCTCCACTTTATCCCTTGCAATTAAAGCCTGGCAGGCAACGTAATCCTGAATCACTTGCCAAAGCTATGCTGAAACCAGTTACAAGGGATAGAACAAATCAAAGGAACTTTCCATTTTCCACCCCAAAAGGGGTAGTACTTAATACTTGGCAACTTCTATCATCGCTTAAATTAAGTAACTCTCATCATCAATGGGGCACAACCCCCACTGCTATATTAGAGCTCTCTCGGGGAGATTTATAATCTGGCTCTGGAATAAAGCATTCTGCTTTGGCTCCAAAATTCCTTTTTCTGCTATGTTTTGTCCTTTATCAGCAGTACAATTATTGACTTCAAAACTGGATGCTGAACATTTCACAGTATTTTGTGACTGCTGCAAGGCTTCATTCAGGCATGTGAAAACCATTTTGGAACAATGAGTTTACTGTAATTTCCCCCTAAGAACTTCAGGGAACTGCGCAAGAAGGGCCAGATGTGTAAAAAATGATTTGACAATTTCAATAAGTGAGGATCAAGTTTCTAAAAATAAATGTCATGAGACAATGTTTTTGTGGTTTTGTACACTGTAGTAATCCAGTTGGCCATGTAACACAGATACAGTAAACATACAAGCACTTCTGAATATGAAAAACAATAATTATATAAAGGTGAAATATTTGACAGGATGCAACTGTTCAGAATATTTACCTATTTTTCTTTGTACTCTTTGAGTTTAAAGTTATTATAATACTAGGACTGCTAGAGAATAAATGTTTTTAATGGTACAAAATGTAAACTGTTGTTCAAACAATTTCCTTTAAGCACAAGAGTCCCCATTTCAGGTTCTTTGCTTCCATGGAATCACACAAGCAGCAATGACTCCCACGTCCTTCGATAATATTATATTGAAATTATCCACTAAGGGAGCAAATCAAAATGTCAGAAAAATTCTCCTAAATTCCTTTCCATGAGTATAAGGTGTTTGGTTCTGCTCATTGACTCCTCGTAGTTGGTCAGCTCACTTTATTCATTAATTATATCAGAATCACAGTGTAAATTTATTCCTGACCACTCTGGAGCATAGCATTTTAATGCTCAATACACTTGTGCTATCTTTGAAAAATAATTTCTGTTCAAAACACTTCCAAATTTTTACCAATTGCTGCATTAATAATTTAGTAACTCGAGTATTTGAGTTAGGTATCTTATAAAAATTAGAACAGCATTCAACCTTCAGCATGGCACAATGGTTAGCACTGCTGCCTCACAGAGCCAGGAACTGGGTTCAATTCCAGCTTTGGGTAACCATGTGGAGGTTGCACATTCTCCTCATGTCTGTGCGTTTCCTCTGGGTGCTCCGGTTTCCTCTTGCATTCTAAAGATGCGCAGGTTAGGTTGATTGGCTATGCTAACTTGCCCCTTAGTGTCCAAAAAAGATGTGTCGGTTAGGTGGATTAGCCATGGTAAATGGACAGGGTTACCAAGGATTGGGCAGTGGTTTGGGCCTGGGTAAGATGCTCTTTCGGAGAGATGGTACAAACCTGATGAGCCAGATGGCCTCCTTCTGCACTGTAGGGGTTCTATGATTTACAACATAGCCTATCTATGCTTCTCTCTGCCCTACCTGTACCACCTAGATCAGTGATGGCAACCTAAGTTAGCGAACGGGCCGTATGAGTGATTCTCCTTCATATCAGTGGGCCACAGGATTGAAATCGGGCTTGTCCATGAACCCGCAAATAAGATTGAATACATTCAATACATCCTGAATATTTCAAGTTATAGAAAATGGTTGATCATTTATACATTAGAGCTATCAACTTCAAATGGTAAAAACAAAAGAAATAGGTGGTGTGGCGACCAGAGTTGTGCACAGTGCTTCAGATGAGGCCTAGTCAAGGTCTTGTGCAGCTGCGGCATGATTTTCCAGTTCCTGTGCTCGGCGCCTCGGCCGATGAAGGCCAGCATGCAGTGCACCTTCTTGAGCACCTTGTCCACCTGGGTTGCCACCTTTGGGGAACTGTGGATCTGCATTTCTAGATCCCTCTGTATGCTAATATTTCTAAGGGCTCTAGCATTTACTGTATACTTTACTTCTGCAGTAGACCTTCCAAATCGCATCACCTCACATTTGTCCGGGTTAAATTCCATCTGCCATTGTTTGGCCCAGGTCTCCAGCCAATTTCTATCCTGCTGTAGCCTCTGATAATCTTCCTCACGACCCACTACTCTCCCAAGTTTTGTATCATCTGCAACTTTACTAATCAGATCACCGACATTTTCCTCAATCAGAGGCCCCAGCTCTGATCCTTGTGAAACACCACATCTCCAGTTAGAAAATTACCCTTCCACTGCTACTCTCTGCTTTCTATGCCCAAGGCAGTTTTGTATTTATCTTACCAGCTCACCTCGGATCCCATAGAACTTCACCTTTTGTATCAGCCTGCCATGACGAACCTTATTGAAGGCTTTACTAAAGAGGGATCTAGGCATTCCCTGGGGATGGCGGCTTGGATGGACAAGGTGGCCTTCAGCGGTCGAGGCGTTGACTGTGGGAGTTGGAGAGTCATGTTGCAGCTGTGTAGGACTTTGGTTGGGCTGCATTTGGAGTGTTGTGCATGATTCTGGTCGCCACACTGCCGGAAAGATGTGATGCATTGGAGGGGATGTAGAGGAGATTTGCCAGGATGTTGCCTGGTTTGGAGGATGGGGATTGTGGGGAAGGGTTGAGCAGACTTGGATTGTTTTCGTTGGGGCGGAGGAGGAGGGGGGCCTGACGGGGGTTTGCAAGATTATGACAGGCTTGGATGTATACATGTATACAACATCCACTGCCCTGCCCTGGTCAATTTTTTTGTCACTTCCTCAAAGAACTCAATCAAGTTTGTGAGAAATTACCTCCCCTTCACAAAACCATGTTGCCTATCGCAAATAAGCCTATTCTCTTCCCGATGGGAGTACATCCTGTCCCTAAGAATCTTCTCCAATAATTTCTCTGCCACTGATGTAAAGATCACAGGCCTGTAATTCCCCGGATTGTCTCTTCTGCCCTTCTTAAACAGAGGAACAATGTTAGCTCCTCTCCAATCCTCTGGTATCTTCCCCGTGGCTAAAGAGGATACAAAGATTTTGGCCAAGGCCTCAGCAGGAGGTGAGAGAGAAGGGGGGAGTTGCATTTTTGATTAAGGAAAACATCACGGCCATACTGAGAGGGGATATATCCGAGGGTTTGGCCACTGCGTCTATATGGGTAGAACTGAGAAAGAAGAAGGGGGAAATCACTTTGATAGGGTTGTACTATAGGCCCCAAAATAGTCGGCGGGAAATTGAGGAGCAAATATGTAAGGGGATTACAGACAGCTCCAAAAAAAATAGGATGGCAATAGTAGGAGATTTTGACTTTCCCAACATTGACTGGGACAGCGATAGTATTAGAGGGTTGGATGGAGAGAAATTTGTTGAGTGTATTCAGGGAGGAATTTCTCATTCAGTATGTGGATGGCCTGACTAGAGAGGGGGCAAAACTTGACCTCTTGGGAAATAAGGAAGGGCAGGTGACAGAAGTGCTAGTGAGGGATCACTTTGGGACCAATGACCATGATTCTATTAGTTTTAAGATAGCCATAGAGAATGATAGGTCTGGCCCAAAAGTTAAAATTCTAAATTGGGGCAAGGCCAATTTTGATGGTATCAGGCAGGAACTTTCAAAAGTTAATTGGGGGAGTCTGTGGGAAGGCAAAGGGAGGTCTGGTATGTGGCACACTTTCAAAAGTGTGTTAACCAATGTTCAGGGTAAACACATTCCTCTTAGAGTGAGGGGCAAGGCTGGCAGTAGTAGGGAACCCTGGATGATTCGGGATATTGAGGCCCTGGTCAAGAAGAAGAAAGAGGCACATGACATGCATAGGCAGCTGGGATCAAGTGGATCCCTTGAAGAGTATAGGGGGTGTAGGAGTAGAGTTAAGAGAGAAATCAGGAGGGCAAAAAGATTGTTTTGGCAGATAAGGCAAAGGAGAATCCAAAGGGCTTCTACAAATACATAAAGGCCAAAAGAGTAACAAGGGAGAGAGTAGGGCCTCTTCAGGATCAACAAGGTCATCTATGTGCGGATCCACAAGAGATGGGCGAGATCCCAAATGAATATTTCTCATCAATATTTACTGTTGAGGAAAGCATGGATGTTAGGGAACTTGGGGGAAATAAATAGTGATATCTTGAGGAGTGTACATATTACAGAGAAAGAGGTGCTGGAAGTCTTAAAATGCATGAAGGTAGATAAATCCCCGGGACCTGATGAAGTGCATCCCAGGACATTGTAGGAGGCTAGGGAGGAAATTGCGGGTCCCCTAGCAGAGATATTTGAATCATCGATCGTCATGGGCGAGGTGCCTGAAGATTGGAAAGTGACAAATGTTGTGCCTTTGTTTAAAAAAGGGCTGCAGGGAACAGCCTGGGAAGTACAGGCCAGTGAGCCTCACATCTGTGGTGGGTAAGTTGTTGGAAGGTATTTTGAGAGACAGGATCTACAGGCATTTAGAGATGCAAGAACTGATTAGGGACAGTCAGCATAGCTTTGTGAGTGGAAAATCATGTCTCACAAATTTGATTGAGTTTTTTGAAGAGGAAACCAAGAAGGTAGTGCAGTTGATGAACTTTAGCAAGGCCTTTGACAAGGTACCGCATGGTAGGTTGTTGCATAAGGTTAAATCTCACAGGATCCAGGTGAGATATCTAAGAGGATACAAAATTGGCTTCGGGCGGTTGTGGACAGTTGTTTTTCCAACAGTTGTTTTTTTGTGGCGGCACGGTAGCACAGTGGTTAGCACTGCTGCTTCACAGCTCCAGGGACATGGGTTCGATTCCTGGCTTGGGTCACTGTCTGTGTGGAGTTTGCACATTCTCCTCGTGTCTGCGTGGGTTTTCTCCGGGTGCTCCGGTTTCCTCCCACTGTCCAAAGATGTGCAGATTAGGTTGATTGGCCATGCTAAAATTGCCCCTTAGTGTCCTGAGATGCGTAGGTTAGAGGAATTAGTGGGTAAATATGTAGGGATATGGGGGTAGGGCCTGGGTGGGATTGTGGTCGGTGCAGACTCGATGGGCCAAATGGCCTCTTTCTGCACTGTAGGGTTTCTATGGTTTACAACTGGAGGCCTGTGACCAGCGGTGTGCCTCGGGGATCAGTGCTGGGTCCACTGTTATTTGGCATTTATATTAATGATTTGGATGAGAATTTAGGAGGCATGGTTAGTCAGTTTGCAGATGACACCAAGACTGGTGGCATAGTGGACAGTGAAGAAAGTTATCTCGGATTGCAACGGGATCTTGATCAATTGGGCCAGTGGGCTGACGAATGGCAGATGGAGTTTAATTTAGATAAATGCAAGGTGACGCATTTTGGTAGATTGAACCAGGGTAGGACTTACTCAGTTAATGGTAGGGCACTGGGGAGAGTTACAGAACAAAAAAATCTAAGGGTACAGGTTCATAGCTCCTTGAAAGTGGAGTCACAGGTCGACAGAGTGGTAAAGAAGGCATTCGGCATGCTTGGTTTCATCGGTCAGAACATTGAATACAGGAGTTGGGACATCTTGTTAAAGTTGTACAAGACATTGGTAAGGCCACACTTGGAACACTGTGTACAGGTCTGGTCACCCTATTATAGAAAGGATATTATTAAACTAGAAAGAGTGCAGAGAAGATTTACTAGGATGCTACCGGGACTTGATGGTTTGAGTTATAAGGAGAGGCTGGATAGACTGGGACTTTTTTCTCTGGAGCGCAGAAGGCTGAGGGGTGATCTTATAGAGGTCTATAAAATAATAAGGGGCACAAATCAGCTAGATAGTCAATATCTTTTCCCAAAGGTAGGGGAGTCTAAAACTAGAGGACATAGGTTTAAGGGGAGAGATACAAAAGGGTCCAGAGGGGTAATTGTTTCACACAGAGGGTGGTGAGTGTCTGGAACAAGCTGCCAGAGGTAGTGGTAGAGGCGGGTACAATGTTGTCTTTTAAAAAGCATTTAGACAGTTACATGGGTAAGATGGGTATAGAGGGATATGGATCAAATGCGGGCAATTGGGATTAGCTTAGGAGTCTAAAAAAGGGCGGTGTGGACCAGTTGGGCCAAAGAGCCTGTTTCCATGCTGTAAACCTCTATGACTCTATTTACACTTTGATTGGACATAGAGGGAGCACACGGCTCTCACAGTCAATGTTGTATGCAATCCTCTCACACCTCACTTCACAAGCCCTTGCTTTACATGCATATCATTTCAATCATACCGGTAGGAAAGGCAGAAAAAAAACACTACGTGAACGGCAACCAGCAGAATGCAGCAGCCCTGCGCATGGGCAACAGTCAACAAAATGTCTCATGGCCCGCACTCAGAATCCTGATGAGCCGTACGTGGCCCTCGGGCTGCTGGTTACCGACGACTGGCCTAGATGCTTAACTTCTAAAATGTTCTACTTGTCAGCCAACGCATATTAGAACTTACTCAAAATTTAGTGACCCATTTCCTCACTGGAGAAAATTCTGAAACAGTTTCACTTCTGTGCTTGCCGCTGACTCTGCAGCTGAATTAAATTGATCTTAAAGGTCCCTGTCCTCCCTTTCAAATCCCTCCACTATCTCCTTGCTTTACCTTTGTGATTGAAAATCATGGAAACATAACACAGGAGACAACCATTTGGCCTATCAAATCCATGCTAGCTTGTAAACTATATTGCCATTCCTCCGCAAGATAAACCCAAAAATTGCAAATAAAATGCAATTTTTTCCCTTTCATGAACTCTTTTGACACTGCTGTATTCCTGTCCCCTATTTCCTCCACTGCATAGTGAATTAAAAAACTGCTGCAGGAATTTCTGATATTGATTCATCATATTCCCTCTTTAAAATGTTCTGGAAAAAATTACAATAATATGTGGAATAATATGACTACTTTGCCTAAAATTAGATAAATTATTTTCCTATAAAATCCACTACAAACAAATAATTGAAACTATTCAGAACACATAGGAACAGAAAATCTAGCCAGCCATGGAGGAAGGAGTGGTCCAAACAATACAATCCTACATTAGGCAATCTGCCTTTCAATCAACAGCCACATCATATTTATTCAATAACACTTCACAGGAGAAGTGAGCCTCTTCCCAAATACAGAATGGCACTGAATATGGATGAATGTCAAAATTAGTAGGTGTTCTGAGCTCATAAGTGCAAGTAATATTAAATTGACAAGAATGGGGCAAAACAGCAAGCCCAGATAGATGCTTGATCTTTTTGAGATTAGTCTTTGAAGTAAATCATAGAATCATAGAAACCCTACAGTACAGAAAGAGGCCATTCGGCCCATTGAGTCTGCACCGACCACAATCCCACCCAGGCCCTACTCCCATATCCCTACATATTTACCCGCTAATCCCTCTAACCTACGCATCTCAGGACACTAAGGGGCAATTTTAGCATGGCCAATCAACCTAACCCGCACATCTTTGGAATGTGGGAGGAAACCGGAGCACCCGGAGGAAACCCACGCAGACACGAGGAGAATGTGCAAACTCCACACAGACAGTGACCCAGGCCGGGAATCGAACCCAGGTCCCTGGAGCTGTGAAGCAGCAGTGCTAACATGCCGCCCTGTTAATGTTAATCTTCTGGATTGATCCTGGATTACAGGCTTCTCACCCATCCTCATTGCGTCTTGGAAGTGCAGCAGAGAGGGAGAGATTCGCGAGAGGAGTGCTGCGGGTAAGCGCTGTTATTTTTAACTTACTTTTTCGCGGGTTTTTTCTTTAAAAATATCTAAACCCGGAAGTGGTCGCGCAGGGAGGTCTGGGAGAGAGAGATTTTTTTTTCCCCAATAAATTGGAACAGAGAGGAATCCCGATACTCTACACTTGTAGAGTATCCCACCCTCCCTCCTCCTCTAACCTAAAAAAAAGACCCAGTGAGAGCAGGGCTTTGGAGAAAACAGGAGGAGGAAAGGTAAGTTTAAAATTTTCATTCACTTTTTTTTCCCTGTGTGTTTAAAGGGGCAATTATGAGTGTGAGGCCAGTATGTTGTTCCCAATGTAGGATGTGGGAGGTCCTGGAGGCTCCTAGCCTCCCGGACGACCATATCTGTGCTGGGTGTGTTGAGCTGCGGTTCCTAAGGGAACATGTTAGGGAACTGGAATTGCAGCTCGAGGACCTTCGCCGCGTTAGGGATAGTGAGGAGGTCATTGACAGGAGCTATCGGCAGGTGGTCACACCGGGACCACGGGAGGAGGGTAACTGGGTAACAGTGAGGAAGGAGAAAGCTCAGTTGATGGTGAGCACCCCGGTGGATGTGCCCCTTAATAATAAGTACTCCTGTCTGAGTACTAATGGGGTGGACAGCCCACCTGGGGGAAGCAGCGGTGGCAGTGTCTCTGGAGCTGAGCCTGGCCCAGTAGTGCAAAAGGGTAAGGAAAGGAGGGTAGTGCTAATTGGGGACTCTACGGTGAGGGGGTCAGATAGGCGTTTTTGCGGACACAGACGGGACTCTCGGATGGTGGTTTGCCTCCCTGGTGCAGGGGTCCGGGATGTCTCTGGTCGAGTCCCAGAAATCCTGAAGGGGGAGGGAGAGGAGCCGAAGGTCGTGATGCATATAGGTACTGCTGACATAGGTAGGAAGAGGGAAGGGGTCATGAAAAGAGAATATAGGGAGTTAGGTAGACAGCTGAGAAAGAGGAATGCAAAGGTAGTAATCTCGGGATTGCTGCCTGTGCCGCGGGAGAGTGAGAACAGGAATCGGTGGAGAATGAATGCGTGGCTGAGGGACTGGAGCAAGGGACAAGGATTTGGGTACTTGGATCATTGGGACCTCTTTAGGGGCAGGTGTGACCTGTTTAAAAAAGACGGGTGGCACTTGAATCCCAGGGGGACCAATATCCTGGCGGGAAGGTTGGCTAAGGCTACTGGAGAGAATTTAAACTAGAAAGGTTGGGGGGAGGGAATCGAAATGAGGGGACTGAGAGCGAGGAGGTTAGCTCGCAAATAGATAAGGAATGTAAACAGGGTAAGAGGGAGGTTAGACGAGTGATGGAGAAGGGAAGTGCTCAGGCTGAAGGTCTGAGATGTGTCTATTTTAATGCCAGGAGTGTAGTGAATAAAGTGGATGAGCTTAGAGCGTGGATTGCTGCTTCGAATTGTGATGTGGTGGCCATTACGGAGACTTGGATGTCTCAGGGACAGGACTGGGTGCTTCAGGTGCCGGGTTTTAGATGTTTCAGGAAGGACAGGGAGGGAGGCAAGAGAGGGGGGGGAGTGGCACTGTTGATCAGGGATAGTGTCACGGCTGTAGAGAAGGTGGACGCCGTGGAGGGATTGACTACGGAGTCTCTGTGGGTGGAGGTGAGGAACAGGAAGGGGTCGGTAACGTTGCTGGGTGTTTTCTATAGGCCGCCCAATAGTAACAGAGATGTTGAGGAGCAGATGGGGAAACAGATCCTGGAGAGATGTAGGAATAACAGAGTTGTCGTGATGGGAGATTTTAATTTCCCAAACATAGATTGGAATATCCCTAGGGCTAGGGGTTTGGATGGAGAGGAGTTTGTTAGGTGTGTCCAGGAGAGTTTCCTGACACAGTATGTGGATAAGCCTACTAGAGGAGAGGCTGTACTTGATCTGGTGCTGGCTAATGAACCTGGACAGGTGGAGGATCTCTCAGTGGGTGAGCATCTTGGGGATAGCGATCATAATTCTATCTCCTTCACGATAGCATTGGAAAGAGATAGGATCAGGCAGGCTAGGAAAGTGTTTCTCTGGAGTAAAGGGAAATACAGTGTCATCAGGGAGGAAATTAGACGGGTAAATTGGAAGGAGGCATTCTTGGGGAAAAGTACCGAGGGAAAGTGGAGGATTTTCAAGGAATGTTTGTCTGGAGCTCTGCATGACAACGTTCCAATGAGAAAGGGGGGTGTTGGTAGGGTACGGGAACCGTGGTGCACGAAGGTTGTGATGAACCTGGTGAATAAGAAAAGAGAGGCGTACAGAAGGTTCAGAGAGCTAGGAGGTGTTAAGGATTTAGAGGAGTATACGGGATGTAGGAAGGAGCTTAAGAAGGAAATTAGGAGAGCGAGAAGGGGTCATGAGAAGGCCTTGGCGGGTAAGATTAAGGAGAATCCCAAGGCTTTCTACAAATATGTCAAGAGTAAAAGGATGAGATGTGAAGGCATGGGACCCTTAAAAGGTGAAGGGGGAAAAGTTTGTGCGGAACCGTTAGAAATGGCGGAGCTGCTTAATGAATACTTTACCTCGGTATTCACGGTGGAAAGGGATCTGGGTGGTTGTACTGCTGGTTTGCGGTGGACAGAAAGGATCGAGCATGTGGACATAAAGAAAGAGGATGTGTTGGAACTATTGAATGGCATCAAGGTTGGTAAGTCGCCGGGACCGGATGGGATGTACCCCAGGTTACTGTGGGAGGCGAGGGAGGAGATTGCGGAGCCTTTGGCGATGATCTTTGCATCGTCGATGGAGACGGGAGAGGTTCCGGAGGATTGGAGGATTGCAGATGTGGTCCCTATATTCAAGAAAGGGAACAGGGACAGCCCGGGAAATTACCGACCGGTGAGTCTAACCTCAGTGGTTGGTAAGTTGATGGAGAGGATCCTGAGAGACAGGATTTATGATCATCTAGAGGAGTTTAGTATGATCAAAAGTAGTCAGCACGGCTTTGTCAAGGGCAGGTCGTGCCTTACGAGCCTGGTTGAGTTCTTTGAAAATGTGACCAAACACATTGACGAAGGAAGAGCGGTGGATGTGGTCTATATGGACTTCAGCAAGGCGTTCGATAAGGTCCCCCATGCAAGACTTCTTGAGAAAGTGAGAGGGCATGGGATCCAAGGGGCTGTTGCCTTGTGGATCCAGAACTGGCTTGCCTGCAGAAGGCAGAGAGTGGCTGTGGAGGGGTCTTTCTCTGCATGGAGGTCAGTGACCAGTGGAGTGCCCCAGGGATCTGTTCTGGGACCCTTGCTGTTTGTCATTTTCATAAATGACCTGGATGAGGAAATGGAGGGATGGGTTGGTAAGTTTGCTGATGACACCAAGGTAGGTGGTGTTGTGGATAGTTTGGAGGGATGTCAGAAGTTGCAGCGAGACATAGATAGAATGCAAGACTGGGCGGAGAAGTGGCAGATGGACTTCAACCCGGATAAGTGTGTGGTGATCCATTTTGGCAGATCCAATGGGATGAAGCAGCAGTATAATATGAAGGGTACCATTCTTAGCAGTGTAGAGGATCAGAAGGACCTTGGGGTCCGGGTCCATAGGACTCTTAAATCGGCCTCGCAAGTGGAGGATGCGGTCAAGAAGGCGTACGGCGTACTGGCCTTCATTAATCGAGGGATTGAGTTTAGGAGTCGGGAGATAATGCTGCAGCTTTATAGGACCCTGGTTAGACCCCACCTGGAGTACTGCGCGCAGTTCTGGTCACCTCATTACAGGAAAGATGTTGAAGCCATTGAAAGGGTGCAGAGGAGATTTACAAGGATGTTGCCTGGATTGGGGGGCATGCCTTATGAGGATAGGTTGAGGGAGCTTGGTCTCTTCTCCCTGGAGAGACGAAGGATGAGAGGTGACCTGATAGAGGTTTACAAGATGTTGAGAGGTCTGGATAGGGTAGACTCCCAGAGGCTATTTCCAAGGGCTGAAATGGTTGCTACGAGAGGACACAGGTTTAAGGTGCTGGGGGGTAGGTACAGAGGAGATGTCAGGGGTAAGTTTTTCACTCAGAGGGTGGTGGGTGAGTGGAATCGGCTGACGTCGGTGGTGGTGGAGGCACACTCGTTGGGGTCTTTTAAGAGACTTCTGGATGAGTACATGGGATTTAATGGGATTGAGGGCTATAGATAGGCCTAGAGGTGGGGATGTGATCGGCGCAACCTGTGGGCCGAAGGGCCTGTTTGTGCTGTGGCTTTCTATGTTCTATGTTCTATCAATACTGGATACATTCTTTCATAAATTCATCTTAGAAACCCTACAGCACAGAAAGAGGTCATTCGGCCCATCAAGTCTGCACCACAATCCCACCCAGGCCCTACCCCCATATCCCTACATATTTACCCACTAATCCCTCTAACCTACGCATCCCAGGACATTAGGGGCAATTTTAGCATGGCCATTCAACCTAACCAAACCTTTGTTTGAAATATCTGTAACACTGTCATTGAGCACATTTGTTTCTAATAATTTTCAGGGCCTACAAAATGATACTCTCTCACTTTTATTTGCATAACAATCTACATTTTAGTTCCCATCTCGAGAGAACAGAATGAAACTAAATTTCCTGTTACAAACAAAATTGAGAATTTTGGATATGGAATACGAGGTACAGATATTTGATTTTTTTTGATTATTTGTTCATGAGATGTGGGAGATGCTGGTACGGTTGATATTGTTAACCATCCCTGGTGTCTTGAAGTATTGGTGACCCTTCTTGTGCTGGTGGGTTTCCCATGATGCCATTACTTAAGAAAATCCAGGATATTGACTGAACAACAGTGAAGAAATGGAGATATTGTCCAAATCAGGATAATGTTTGCAGCTCAAGAGGACGACTTTGAGATTGTGTTTACAAAATATTGCTGCCGTCAGCTCTCCAGTGAGAGGTCACAGAGGAGAGACATACTGTCAAAATAACCTTGGTAAACTGCAGATCTGCATTCTGCAGCCACCATTCATCAGGGATGGAAAGAGTGGATATCAAGTCTGGTGCCTGGGCAACAGATCAAGAAAATTATTTTGTCATGAAATATACCAAGGAGTCATTTATGGCACAGGAGGTGGTCATTCGGTCCATCAGGCCCACGCTGGCACCCTGCAGAGCAATCCAGTCAATCCTGCACTCCTTGTTCAATCCCCATAGCCTTGCAGGATAATTTCCTTTAAAGTGCCCATCCCATTGTCTTTGAAATCATGGATTGTTTTCACTTCCACCACCCTCATGGGCAGTGAATTGTGAGTCATGACTGCTCGCTGCATAAAAATGTTCTTCCCCGCATCTCCTGCACAAAACCTATGCCCCTCCCTGCTCCAGTTGTTCTTACCGTCAGTCAATAAGAATAGTTTTTACTTGTCGATCTTATCCAAACCGTTCATAATCTGCACACTTCTATCAAATCTCCTCTCGATCTATTTTTCTCCAAGGAAAACCAACACAGCTTCTCCAACCTAACCCTGTAACTAAAATCCCCCATCCCTGGAACCCTGGGGCGGCACGGTAGCACAGTGGTTAGCACTGCTGCTTCACAGCTCCAGGGACCTGGGTTCGATTCCCGGCTTGGGTCACTGTCTGTGTGGAGTTTGCACATTCTCCTCGTGTCTGCGTGGGTTTCCTCCGGGTGCTCCGGTTTCCTCCCACAGTCCAAAGATGTGCGGGTTAGGTTGATTGGCTATGCTAAAATTGCCCCTTAGTGTCCTGAGATGCGTAGGTTAGGGGGATTAGTGGGTAAAATATGTAGGGATATGGGGGTAGGGCCTGGGTGGGATTGTGGTCGGTGCAGACTCGATGGGCCGAATGGCCTCTTTCTGTACTGTAGGGTTTCTATGATTTCTATGATTCTGGTAAATCTCTTTTGTGCACTCAAGACAAAAAAGTCTTAACAGTGTACTTGCAAAATCATAATATGATCAAAGTCAACATGGTTTTACGAATGAAAAATCATGTTTATAAATTTATTTATTTCTTGAGTTGCAACTAATACGGTGGATAAAAGGGAAACTAATAGATGTTGTATACTTGGATTTTCAAAGGCATTTGATAAGGTGCCACACAAAAGGTTAATACGTAAAATAAGGGCTCAGAGTTTAAGGTACAAATCAACCTTTATTTAATTGAATGATGGAAGATGCTCAAAGAGTTAAGTGGTCTGCTTCTGTTCATGTTACGAATCCTACTATGGAAAATAGGATTTAAAATTCTTCCACGGACATGGATGGTGCCGGCTAGGGCAGCATTTATTGCCTCTCTAATAGTCTTCAAGAAGGTAGTGGTGAGCTGTCTTGAACGCCTGCAGGTCATGTGGTGTAGGTACATCCACAGTGCTGTTAGGGAGGGAGTTCCAGGACTTTGTCCCAGCACCAATGAAGGAATGGCAATATAGTTTACAAGTCAGCACGTATCTGCTGCCCTTGTCCTGCCAGATGGTACAGGTCACAGTTTGAAAGATGCTGTTAAAGGAGCCTTGGTGAGTTACTGCAGTCTATCTTGTAGATGTAATGTGGAGATGCCAGCCTGGGACTGGGGTGGGCACAGTAATAAGTCTCATAATACCAGGTTAAAGTCCAACAGGTTTATTCCTGCTCCTACTTCTTAGAACTTAATCCAAAGAATTTAGTCCAAAGATGTGCGGGTTAGGTTGATTGGCCATGCTAAAAATTGCCCTTAGTGTCCTGAGATGCATAGGTTAGAGGGATTAGTAGGTAAATATGTAGGGATATGGGAGTTGGGCCTGGGTGGGATTGTGGTCGGTGCAGACTCGATGGGCCGAATGGCCTCTTTCTGTACTGTAGGGTTTCTATGATTTCTATGTTTCTAATTTTGTTGAAAATTGATTACAAAACCATTAGGGTTGATTAGATTTTTGGTATACAAAGCTATTCAAGGATATGGGAAAAAGTTGAGGAAATGAAGCTGAGTCAACAGCAGACTAGGATCAAGAGGCCAGCTCCTGTTCATAAATTCCTAGACTCCCAAATATAACCTTGCAATGCTTCCTCTGTATATGCACATTCACTGTTACAAAATATTTACAGTAAATGTCACTATTTTGTTTCAATCACCATCACCTGAATGTTAGCATATACTTTTACTCCTGCTAGCATTAAGAGACAAACTGTCCCTTTAAATTCTGTCTCAGATCAGAGTGGATAATTTTAACTGGGGGAGAATGCTTTAATTGGCCTCAGTGTTCCTCAGGAGGGGAATATCCAGAAGAGCATCAGTGTCCCTCAGGAGAGGAATATCCAGAATAGCACTGCTATTGACCAACACCTCTTCTGAAAGGTACATATGTTTGAACCTTCAGCTAGTTCAGGATACACTGTCTTAGCTGTGGATGAAGTCTCAGTGGTAGTTTTCCAGCAAGAGCCAAAGATTTGTATATCGATTGCAAAAATAGCATTACTGGAAGGACTGCAATCATAGGGAGTAAGCTATTAAGCCCCTTAAGCAGATTTCTCCATGGCTGGCAGTTACCATATGCCTTCATTTGATAATGCTCAATCATTCCTTTGCTTTTCTAAATATCCAGAGGGGGAGATGATTTTTTTTAATGCAGTAAGTTATGATCTGGAATGCACTGCCTGAAAGGGCGATGGATGCAAATTCTATTAAATCATGACTGATCTGTCATTGACTATCACCATGTTGGATGGTACTGAACAGGTATTTCCTTCACAGCAGATATTTCTGGCTTGACATTATTGACACTAAAGCTTCTTTGAGAATTAGGATTGAAGACAACACAAAAGCAACACTGAAAGATAAGCATGCAAGAATCAGAACTTATTGTTCTGCTTAATGCTTCCTAATAATCAATAATGATTGGTGAAAAGCACAAATTGGCATTTAATTACATTTTTAAAATCAAATCAAATTATGACTTGTGGAGTAAATTGCCACCTTTTAGGGCAGCACGGTAGCATTGCTGTCTCACAGCGCCCGGGTTTGATTCCCGGCATGATTAACTGTCCATATGGAGTTTGCACATTCTCCTCGTGTTTGTGTGGGTTTCCTCCGGGTACTCTGGTTTCTTCCCACAATGCAAAGATATGCGGGTTAGGTTGATTGGCCATAGTAAATTGCACCTTAGTGTCAGGGGTGCTAGCAGGGTAAATATATGGGGCTACAGGGATATAGGCTGGGTGGGATTGTGGTTGATACAGACTTGATGGGCCAAATGGCCTCCTTCTGCATTGTAGGGTGTCTATGATTACTCATTGAATATTGGCATCTATGGACACTAAAGAAGCGAACTCTGGGAAAGAAGATGATCACATCACTGTTTCATCAGTGGGGATTCTCGCTGATGACTGCACAATGTTCAGCACTATATGCAACTCTACAGATATTGAATCAGTCCATGCCCAAATCATAGAATCATAGAAACCCTACAGTGCAGAAGGAGGCCATTCGGCCCATCGAGTCTGCACCGACCACAATCCCACCCAGGCCCTACCCCTACATATTTTACCCGCTAATCCCTTTAACCTATGCATCCCAGGACTCTAAGGGGCAATTTGTTTAACCTAGCCAATCAACCTAACCCGCACATCTTTGGACTGTGGGAGGAAACCGGAGCACCCGGAGGAAACCCACGCAGACACGAGGAGAATGTGCAAACTCCACACAGACAGTGACCCGAGCCGGGAATCGAACCCGGGACCCTGGAGCTGTGAAGCAGCAGTGCTAACCACTGTGCTACCGTGCAGCAAGGCCTGCTTAATATCCAGGCTTGGACTGACAAGTGACAAATGACATTCAAGCCACACAGGGCCAGACAATGATCATCTCCAAAAAGGGAGAATCTAAACATCATCCCTCAACATTCAATAGCATTACCATCGCTGAATTTTCCCCACTATCAACATCCTAGGGTTACCATTGACCAGACACTGAACTGGACCAGCCATATAAATACTGTGGCTACAAGAGCAGGTCGGAGGCTAGGAATCCTGTGGTGAGTAACTCACGTCTTGACACCCAAAAGCCCACCCACCATCTTCAAGGCACAAAGCAGGTGTGTTATGGACACTCCCCTAGCCTGGATGAGTGCAACTCCATCAACACTCAAGAAGCTTGACACCATCCAAGACAAAGCAATCCATTTGATTGACACCCCTTCCACAAACATTCAATCCCTCCAGCCTGATAAACAGTGGCAGCCATGTGTACCATCTACGAGATGCAGTGTAGGAACTCATCAAGGCCTCTTGGGCAGTACCTTCCACACCCACAAGCGCAACCATTTAGAAGGCCATGGGCAGCAGATACTGGGGAACAACACCACCTTGACGTTCCCTCCAAGACACCGTCCTGACTTAGAAGTATGTTGCTGTTCCTTCACCATTACAGGTTCAAGATCCTGGAACTCTCCAATTGCACTATGGGTGTACCTACAGTGGTTCAAGAAGGCAGCTCACCACCACTTTCTCAAGGGCAACTAGGGATGGGCAATGAATGCAATAAATGTGGGAAGCCCACATCCCATGAATTATTTTTTTTTAAATTGCAGCTCCAATTCAAATCTGCCACAAATTAGTAAATTTAATTCAAAGAAAGCACTGAGAAAACAAGTTTAAAAAAATTAACAATCACATTTAAATGGGCGTTCCGGTCTGGATGCCGTTATTAACACTGCAGTTCCAGGGAAGTTTTGAGTAGCTTCCTGTATTCTGCATAACTTGGCAATGCAAAGACTGCCTTTGGAGGAGGCACAGCAAACATAATTCTTTCTCATCTCACACTATTCAAGTCAAAGTGTGGGCAAACCACAAGAAGGATGTGCACGCAGCAGAGCACAATACAGCTGGAGGCTAGCAGGATATAGCAGCACCTTCAGTACCACCTCAATCCTGTTACCTGAAAAAGAGGTGAGGTCAGTAATGGTCTGTGAAATGGTAGCTTGGTGTACAGTAGTGGATCACGGTCCAGGCAGAAATAGGGGAATTTGAAGGAGAGTTATCTTTCAGCCTTATCAATGTAAAACCCATCCCTTCATACAACAGTTTCTCCTTTGTGAACAGGTTTGAGAGTGATTTTTTCAAATTTTTCTTTCACAGGATGAAGGCATCGCCTGCTAGCCAGTAATTACTGCCCTTCCCCATTTGCCCTTGAAGGTAATGGTGAGCTGCCTTCTTCAACCAGTGCAGTTCATATGGTGTAGGTACACCCACAGTGCTGTTAAGAAGAGATGTCGGAATTGGACTTGATGGGTTAAAACATTGCACATTCAGAGGGAGATGGATTACAGTGAGTGTGGGAAGCAAGAAATTGATACGGCCAATGTCACAACAGTAAAATTTCTAGAGGCCAAAAGGGGAGAACCAGGTAGACCAGGATCAGATGTGTATATTGACATCAACAAACATCTACTATCATTCAATAACCAACCAAAAGCACTTGCCCATTCTGTCTTTTGTCTTACCAGTTTACCAAATGCTCAAAGGTTTGTGTTCACATGCAAAAAATATTAAGACCATTTGTCTAACAACTGAATTTATTGTTCATTTCTTTAATTTTACTGTCATAAATGCATCTGGATTGCCAATTTATCACATATGATTTCCAAATTGCCACGTGATGAGTTGCTAATGTATAATGACAAAAGCATCATTGCCATTCGGGGAAGAAAAAAAAAGGAGTATTACTGATGAGCTCACGTTTCCTAAAACACTGTTAGCAAGAATGGAAGGTGGGCGCATCCAAGACGGTCAAGTCTGGTGGTGATGAATGACTACATGCTGCTTTGAACATTATTATGAGCTGGTTGAAAGAAGTTTAACATCAGATGTGATGCTGACAAGAGGTAGAGGACCTGGAGTGTAGTAGGCTGGCTGTTAGAACCAGCTGGTAAAAATAGATGCTGTGAAGCCTTCAGGCAAAAAACACCATTGGATATTTAACAGCTTTAATCCTCTTAGAGAATGCCAAGAAAAAAAATTCTGGGGATGATGACTGAAGGACAATCAAACCGGGGCAGTAGGGATTGAAGGTGCTTATTTCTCCATAACGCAAGTCTGTGCTTTCCCCGTCAGTTGCTCATAACTCCCATTTTCAACTTGGAATACATGACATGGTTTCAAATTACCTTCCTCATGTGTGCTGAAAGGAAACACAAGTCCTTTTACCAAAGGATCTTCTCTACCTTTAAGCAGTCCCTCTAGGTCCCTGAGGATTCAAATGACTCTGCGACCCTGAAATTCCTTCGAGCAAATGCAACTGTCGTCATCTGGCTGACAACAACACCACTGCTGAGTGACTAGACAAAATCCACCAGCGATTAAATAGGTATATCACAGCATGGGGTGGTATCGAGCCATATAGAGCCAGAAGTTCAACCTTTGATCATCCAATTTGGAAAGCAACTGAGGGGGTTGTGGACAGGTGGGGGGATTGCTTACTGTAATTCACCTCAGTATCTCTGCTCCAGGGAGGAGGGGAGCAAAACAAGTGAGCTCATTGCTGAATAATATGCATATCTGGTCTGTCCAATTAGCACAGAATTTGGAAATATTTCAGTAGAGCCCAATAGTCTATTAATACTAACATAAAGGTTCAGATGAATGATGATTAAAATACCAGAGGTTTAGTACAGTGGGACATGGATTCAAACAAAGTTCAGGTTAATGGGATAAAAGAGTGAAATAGACAAGTATCAAAAAGAGGAAGTTAAACCTCTTTTTCAAATTTCCCCACCAAATAGTTTCTAATTGACCCCATGTGTATATCCTATTTAAAATAAAAACTCGAATTGGCCTGTTTAAGTCCAAAAGTGCAGTAGGCTTTATTTCATCTAAGTTGTGTGCTCCTGGTCTTAGCCCAAGGTAGCAGCCACAATTGAAGCCACTGCTTCAGTAAAGTATGGATATGTTTCTTCTCCCACAAGGTGGCTCTGGAGGTGGCCAAAGCTCATCTAGGCATTAATATCAAATAGGCCGTTATAAAATAGGAGGCAGCAGAGAAGTTGAAGGGACAATTAGGTGTCTGCATGTGATAGCTGATATATTTCTGGTTAATATCACCTTGGAGCAGCATATAAAGGGAACTTTGTGGTACACCACAGATGATTCTATGGCTATAGGATGGGAACACATTTGAGGCAATGTAATCTGGATGATGTAGTGGTTAGAAATGGAACCATGAGAGCAATACTTGGAGATATATTATGAAGGAGATGCTCAAGGGGAATGAAGTGAGCGATTGAGGTGAAAACAGAGCAAAGATAAAGAAAAGGATAACAGGCTGTCAATCCATGCCATCGGGATATTGAACAAAGCTGAGGCTTTTCCCGACAAAAGGAGGGAAATAAAGCTCTCAAATCATCTCAGGCTTCGATTTGGCACATATAAGATTAGGTGGAAATCCTGTCGTTCGTGGTTAGTGGCTAACACAGTGGACACCAATACTCAACATAGCTACCCACTCAGAACAAGATTGCAGCTATGATTCAGGTCAAGGCTATTGTATGAAGCTAGATTTTTAAATAGATGGCATTCCGGGTGGACATCCTTTCTCCATTCCAGCCCCCTTGTGGATTAGATGCACTAATTTTTTGGTGGCTAAATGAAATTCAAAGAGGGAAGGTCACAAGCTGCATAAAATAGATAGATTTTGTAAAGTTTACAAAGAGTGAAAGGCTGAAATCAGCTCAACTCAGCACTAATTTGCCAATTTCACTTAGTCTATAAGAATTACTAACACTATGAAGCACATTCCTGATGTGTTTAAAGCACCATTTTGGGCCAGAATACAGCTGTTTCACTATTGTATCTATCAACCAATGAAACTGCTCAACTTGGACATTGGTTGCAAGAGTTTTAAATTTTGCATAGCAGTGCTCAAAATCTGGCCAGTTCCAGTATCTGACAAGTATATTCCACACCACCAGTCACACCCCACAAACATTTCTCCAGCAGCTGAAGATAATTCCATTAAATTAGCCCCTTGACTGTAATAGGTTCATACCCAAAAATGATGGTAACTCACTATGTTTTTATTGAAGTGTTATTTGGAATATTCCTCCCCACCACCACCACAAAGATGGAAATAACAACACAAAACAAAAATCATGGAATCCCTAGTGCAGAAGGATGCCATACAGCTCATTGAGTCTGCCCCGAACTCTCTGACAGAGCATCTTACCCAGCACCACCCCCCTGCCCTAACCCTGTAACCCCACAAATTTACTCTGCTAATCCCCCTAAGCCTGTGGATACTAAGGGGTAATTTGGCATGGCCAGTCCACCTAACCTGCACATCTTTGCGCCATTCCATGTACAAAAATATTCAAGGAATATTATGGAATTGAACTCATTTTTAATTTTTAGGGGAGGCAGTGGTGTAGTGATATTGTCACTGGACTAGTAATCGAGAGACCCAGGACAAGATCTGTGGGTTCACCATAGCAGATGGCAAAATTTGAATTCAATAAAAATCTGGAAGAGTCTAATGGTGACCGTGAAATCGTTATAAATTGTTGTAAAAACCTATCTGGTTCATTAATGTCCTTTGGAGAAGGAAATCTGCCGACCCTACTTGATCTGGCCTACATCTGACTCATAGCAATGTGGTTGACTCTCAAATGCTCTTTGAAATGGAGGGTAGTTAGAGATGGGCAATAAATGCTGGCTCAGCCAGCTCCCAGCAATGCCCAAATCCCATAAATGATTTTTTAAAAAGGAATTTTAACTTTGATATCACAAATGTTGGGATAAACGTTATAAGCCCCTCAGCGACACATGTTCTACAGTCAACAAGGAATGTTGGATTCAGCCAATAAATCTCAACAACTCAGAGCATCCAACAGGATATATGGAGCTACAGAAAATTAAGTTGTCCTTCCCACAAGTGCTTACGTGAAATAATTCTCCCACTCTTGCAAGTTTTGACTTTAACTGCAGCAGATTTCAGTAGAAACTATTCCATTAAGATCTTCTCTATTTGAATTCCATTCAGCTTACAAACACATGTATCTAATCCACAAGGACAAAGGAAAGTTTTCCAGATCAGGGTCCACTTAGGAGTCCAGCTTCATACAATAGCCTTGTCCAAATTATATCTTTTCACACAGAGGCAACTAAACTGATTGTTAAACAAATTTGAAAAGAAAGAAAAACCTCCTGGCCACACCATAGAAAAGAATGGAAATTCATATAGTCATGGAATGTGAAACAGAGTGGATCTTTAGGAATTGAACTCCCTGTCTTTTTATCCTTGGCATCCCTTACCCTTTGTTTTACTTCATCTCTTTTCAACCATCACTTCACCTTGAATTATTTGAAAATAATTTCTCTTCAGTGTTTCCTCCAAATGAAAAGCACATCAGTCCCACGACAATAATTACAACTCTGAAAAATGACAGAGTACTCCACCTCTCTGATATTCATCTGCCTCAGCATGGTCCTGATGTCCCTGTCCAACACAGGTAAACTATCAGGAATTAAATGACTTTCAAATGAGACATAAAACAAAGTCCTCTCAAATGGATGCAAATATGCCTTGGTACTATTTCAAAGAAGAATTCTCGCTAGTATTCTGGTCAATATCAATTCCTCAAAAAACATCATGTAAACAGACTATTTGGCCTTTATCTCATTGTCGTTTGTGACAGCTTAGAAACATAGAAAACTACAGTACAAAACAGGCCCTTCGGCCCCACAAGTTGTGCCGAACATATCCCTACCTTTTAGGCCTACCTATAACCCTCCATCCTATTAAGTCCCATGTACTCATCCAGGAGTCTCTTAAAAGACCCTATTGAGTTTGCCTCCACCACCACTGATGGCAGCCGATTCCACTTGCCCACCACCCTCTGTGTGAAAAACTTCCCCCCAACATTTCCCCTGTACCTACCCCCCAGCACCTTAAACCTGTGTCCTCTCATAGCAGCCATTTCCACCCTGGGAAAAAGCCTCCGAGAGTCCACCTGATCTATGCCTCTCAACATCTTATACACCTCTATTAGGTCTCCTCTCATCCTACGTCTCTCCAAGGAGAAAAGACCGAGCTCCCTCAGCCTATCCTCATAAGGCATGCCACTCAATCCAGGCAACATCTTTGTAAATCTCCTCTGTACCCTTTCAATCTTTTCCACATCCTTCCTGTAATGAGGCGACCAGAACTGAGCACAGTACTCCAAGTGGGGTCTGACGAGGGTCTTATATAGCTGCATCATTATCCCTGGACTCCTAAACTCAATCCCTCGATTGATAAAGGCCAGCACACCATACGCCTTCTTAACCACCTCCTCCACCTACGAGGCCGATTTTAGAGTCCTATGGACCCGGACCCCAAGGTCCTTCTGATCCTCTACCGTACTGAGAGTCTTTCCCTTTATATTGTACTCCTTCATCCCATTCGACCTGCCAAAATGGACCACTACGCATTTATCTGGGTTGAAGTCCATCTGCCACTTCTCCGCCCAGTCTTGCATCCTATCTATGTCCCTCTGTAACTTCTGACATCCCTCCAGACTATCCACAACCCCACCAACCTTCGTGTCGTCGGCAAACCTACCAACCCATCCCTCCACTTCCTCATCCAGGTCATTTATGAAAATGACAAACAGCAAGGGTCCCAGAACAGATCCCTGGGGCACACCACTGGTGACTGACCTCCAATTAGAAAAAGACCCATCTATACACACTCTCTGCCTCCTTTGGGCAAGCCAGTTCTGGAACCACAGGGCAGCAGCCCCTTGGATCCCATGCCCTCTCACTTTTTCTAGAAGCCTTGCATAGGGGACCTTATCGAACGCCTTGCTAAAATCCATATAAACCACATCCACCGCTTTCCCTTCGTCAATGTGTTTAGTCACATTTTCGAAGAACTCCACCAGGCTCGTAAGGCACGATCTGCCTGTGACAAAGCCATGCTGAGTATTCTTGAGCATACTAAACCTCTCTAAATGCTCATAAATCTTGTCCCTCAGGATCTTCTCCATCAGCTTACCAACCACTGAGGTTAGACTCACCGGTCGGTAATTTCCTGGGCTATCCTTAGTGTGTGCAAATTCCAAACATTCAGTACAAGACTTCCATTGTAAACTTAATCATTATCCATGATGTTCCATCCATTGACCATCAATGGAAATATCACAATATTTTCCAATTGTTGTATGCAAGACCCCAATGGTGGTTTGGGGCTTAAAGAATCTTTCAGTCTTACAAAGTAAACCTTTCACATTAACGGACTAGACAATCTGGCCAGCATCATTGTCCAAGTCCAATTCAAGACTCTAGTTGGAAATGAACCCATAGTAATACCTTACCATTCTAAAGAATACTTATTGGCTATTGGATGCACAAAATGCAATATAGTGTTTCACCTTCTATTTCATCCACTCAGGTTGTTATGAGCAAAATATATCAACCATATTGAAAATACACCTCTCAGTTTTAACAGCTAATTTTGCTTTGGTGATAGGCCAGCAATTTGGACAAGGTGTTTTTGTCACATATGACTCTAGATGGTGATGATATCCACATACACCAGTGCGTAATCAATCCTTGGTTACTATGAAAACAAACCTACCCAGTCATCTGGTGCCTGGCATTGCAATTATACCTACTTCTCTGCCACATTCAAAATCATTGCACACAGTCAGCAAGCTTCTCAGAACACCCCTTTACATGAACAAGCAGTTTCCACCACTGTCTCTCCGATTAAACGTAATGGACCATGCACTTAAATGTCCAAACAGCAATTCAATTGCTAAGAACTCATCAATTCTTGCCGCACATCCCTTTGTGCAAACGTTAGCCTTGGCAAACTATTATCTCAGGTTTTGGGATTCTGCTCAGTTTACGTACATGGTATGCCAGTCAGGATGTCATTAGATTTCCACCAGTAGTCCATTCACTTGAGGTTGGTATAAGATGAATCAAATGGTTTTATTCCAGGGGTACAAAGTGCCAAAGTAGTGAACCAGCAAATCACAAGAAGAGAGTTTCTAACAAATGGCAAGTTATGTGCAATTTTTAAATAAAAACTTATGGGTTGGCACCAAAATAATAACCACGGAAACTGCAGAATTATTGTATAAACCCATTAGTGTACATGTCAGTGCTACCTGATCTGGCACGATGAGATTAAAGAGTAACTACGGATAATCAATAATTACTGCCTTGTCAATGTGGGACACAACCCATGAACAAATAACAAAAAGTTTTTTGTTGTACATTTATTACAAATAGATAGCTAACTAGTACATAAAATTAACATCCTGATCAGAAAGAATCTCTGCTGGGAATCTAAATCAAGTGAACACTCTTCGTCACTCTAATGTAAAAGGAAATACTGCGGATGCTGGAAATCAAATAAAAACAGAAAATGCTGGAAAAACTCAGGTCTGGCAGTATCTGTAGAGTCAGAAACACTGTATAAATGTTTGAGTCCAATATGACTCTTCTTAGGAACTGGATTGCTACTGTCTAGCAATGGTACTAGACTCAGAGCTCGAGCCGTTCTGTCCCATTTACAACAATTTGCTTACAATTCCAAACCCTGAAGAATTCACCCTGCGTCTCAAAGATTTAATAAAAATAATGAGCTGAAAACTACACCCTCATTTACTGGAATAAACACAAAATACTGCAGATACCGGAAATCTGAAATAAAAACAAAATGCTGAAACAGCTCAGCAGGTTCTACAGCATCTATGAAGAAAGAAACAATTAACATTTCACGTCCACATGGCTTCTTCAAATCCGAGTCATACGTACTTGAAACGTTAACTTTGCTTCTCTCTCCACAGATGCTGCCAGACCAGCCGAATTTTTCCAACATTTTCTGCTTTATCCCGCAATTACTGGCCTGTTTATTCGTCAATTTGAATAGAGACGACATGAAATTGCTGCTTCTCATTTTTCCTCAATCTGTGCTGGCATTCCACTTCCTGAGCCTTGCATCGTGCTTTCTCAACTACTTTGGAACCTCGTGTTTAACTGTAATCCATAGAATCCCTACAGTGCAGAAGGAGGCTATTCAGCCCATCAAGTCTGCACCAACTCTCCAGGCTCATCCCCCGCCCTATCCCCATAAACCTACCTGGGCTAATCCACCCAACCTACACATCCTTGGACACTAAGGGACAATTTAGCATGGCCAAATGTGCCACAGTTCACCCGGAATGTGAACTGTCCTTAACCTCTGCAACCAGTCTAAATCAAGGTCTCCATTCATATTCTAGAGCCCTTGAGAGCACTTTTAAATTGTGCTGCTCAATTATGCATTCTTCACACTTAACCCGTTGACTCCCATGAACATTAAATGCCACCTGTTCGGGCGCAAGTCAAAGCCTGAGCTCTCCATAGCTACTTTTCCCATACCAAATGCAAAAGGTCTGCATCTTAAGCCAGCATGTGAGTAGATATGAGTAGAGGTCTCCTACTCAGTACTTATCCCTCAACCAACATCACTAAGGATATATTATCTGGTCACTCAGTCTTTTGGCTAAGATCTAGCATCAGATCAAGCCCAAGATGGGGTACAATGCCTTATCTTGTCAGCTTGGATCTTGTTTCTCTCTCTTGTGGGGACCATGAATTGGATTCAATTGGAATTTGAATTCAGTTTTTGGAGGAAGTAAGGAATGGATTTGGGTTTGCCCAGTCCACTCTGACCATTGGCTTTATAACATTAAGGATGGACTAAAAAAATTTTAAAATATATTATGTGGTCGCTATCTCATCACTATTTCTGGAAACTTGCTGTCTGCAGTTTTGGCTAATGCATTTCCCACATTACAGGGAATATGCTTCAAAAGTGTTTAATTGGCTGTAAAACACCAATGGCTGGAGATGGTAAAGGATGTCATATAATCTTATGTCTAGCATTCTTTATTGCTAAGACATGACCAAGTGTACACTGGATGAACAATAGCTTCACTACTTTCTCTGGATTAATGTATGAGATTTCACATGGTATCCACATCATTAATCATCTGAAAGATCAGTCATACCAGACAGTTTCATACCAGGCTAAACTATCAAACAGCTTTTCTAATAGATAACATTATTTTAGCAATTACAGACAATTGTCAAAGACAGCTTAAATAACGGAGCAGCTTTGAACCGGTTGTTAACACGGGTTAAACAGATAAACCAGTCCATTAAATCTGCATCAATGGCTCTCTCTACTGTCCTTTCAAGTTATAAATAGTAGAACACTTCTCAATAAGCCTGTAGTAACCTGATCCTGTCTGATAACAGTCTTACTTAGAATTATGTGGGTAAGCATTTGCATCAGGTGTGTGTGTCTTGGTCAAAACCAAAAAATGATCTATTTAGAACATCAAAATTAACCGACTTTTATACTCCTGAAACTCTGAAGCTAATCTGCATTTGCTACTGTTATGAATATGTGCTTTATGCCAAATAATGATTTTTAATCCACCAGCTGGAAACACGAAGTCTTTTTAAGAACATCGGCTAAGGTGATTTGAATTCAGCCAAGATGGCTACCTGATTTACATTACCATATATTCCACATTCCAGTCTCAGAGATGTCTGCAAAACCCCATCAAAGACAATGACATCAGAGGAATGTGAATGAACCATATTTCCTATTCCATTTGCACAACTTCTAGTTACTTAACTGGGTGGAAACCTAATCACTGGCTTAGAGGGGAATTCCTAATCCTGACCTAATCAATTGGAATACAAGATGGTCCAAAACTTGCAATCAGCGACGGAAAGCTATGGGCTGCCAGAAACAATTTTTGCACATTTAACTGCCTGGAAAAATTGTGCCAGAACTCCCTCAGAAGAAGCAGTCGCTGTTGGCCTTCAGTGGAACCATCTGTGCAGGCCCCAGCATGATGCAGGAAAACCCTAACCACTCCCCCTTATGATGCAGCCAGGCTGGGAACACCCATTGAAGTCCAGCTTGGAAATAGCATTGAAAGGTATGTTGAAGCTTTTTCAATTTTTTTTACTATTTATTTCAAGTTGCGTAAATTATTATTGACTCACTTAAAATGTAATTTTTACTTTTTTTAATGATTGATGAGTATTATTTAATATATAAATGCACATTGGTTTTATTATTTGTTCTAAATCGGTGAAACTATTTAAAAGTTATACAATAATCATATTTAAGTGTGGCATGCTAATAAGTGTACGTATGTTTTAATTTAGAATATGGAAACTGAAAATTTAATTTAGAACTTCTCGGACCATGTTTTAGCAGTTGCACTACGACATTTTGTTCACTTGCCTCATCTTTTCAAGTCTCTACTAATTATATTTTTTCTCTAACTCAATGACTCAATGATCAATAAAATATTTTTATACATTAACCCAACAGTTGTGTTGTCTCTAAACAAGGTGGTGAGGGAGGGATACGAGGTGGGGTAAGGAGGTTTTAAAGCTTATTTATTAGTGTCACTCGTAGGCTTACATTAACACTGCAATGAAGTTACTGGTGAAAATCTGCTAGTCGCTACAGTCCGGCGCCTGTTCGGGTACATGGAGGGAGAATTTAGCATGGCCAATTTAGCATGACCAGCACGTCTTTCGGAAACCAGAGCATCCGAAGGAAACCCACGCAGACACGTGGAGAACGTGCAGACTCTGCGCAGGCAGTGACCCAAGCTGGGAATCGAACCCAGGTCCCTGGTACCACTGTGCCACCATGCCGGGGAGGGGGGAGAAAGCGGGGGGGCGGGAAGGGAAGGGTCTGTACTTAAAATGTACATTTTACATGTAGCCTGACTCTTCCACACCTCAAAAAGAACTTAAATTAAGAAGCCAAGCTAAAAGCATGATGTACCAACAATGGTAGAACATGACGCCAGATTTTCAATCTGCACTGGATTCTGCAATATGCATCAGAGAGATAGTTCACATCAGCTTACTGGAGAGTTGCATATGTCATCTTAAGGAATACACTTTCCTAAAGCATTTGAACAGCTAAGTTGCACAAGGATCAACATTACATCAGGAAGACTCTTAAAATTGGGATAAATACTGCTTAAAATGTATAGCAAAATCCAAATGGACTTCAGCAGAAATTTATTCCAGACACCAACATCCACCTTGTTATATGTGAACGTACTTTTTTTTTTTAAAACTGGAATTAGTTGTCATGACAAAGTTGTAAAACTTCCTACTCTTTCACTTTAAGTTATACATCTTTTTAAAACATTTACAAAAAATTAACCCACCCAAAAAATGTCTGCTGCCTCTACTCGCTGCAACTAGACCAAAAAATAGGTGTGCAAATAAATAAGAGAAAATACCGATCATCAGCGCAAGTGATGGAAGTTAGGGTGAGATTGCAGCTCAACACTTCCATACCAGCAGCTTACCAAACCCAAATCGGAAGTTCAAACTTGGCACTTTTTCAGCAAGCATGTGCATGTGGGACTTCAGGTGGAGTGGCTGGTCAAATGACAAACCAACCCTTGGTATATTTTAAGCACATGTTTTCTCCGCAGAGTTGAAGACAAGCAGATCTCTCTCCACCCAATTTACAATTTCTTTGGCCCTTCTGCTTGCCTCTCTCTCCATGTACAACAGAGATTTTAAAGAAAGAATTCAACTCCACAGCTGTGTCTCCAAATTAATACAGATAGATCATCCATTGGACTGCCTCAGCATGGAAAGCAGCAAGACCACCAGATCTAGTCCAAAACCAGCCAAGTCACCGAACTACAAGCTGTGAATTCCATGTGTGTGTGTGTATATGTGTGTGGCTGAGAGAGGGAGAGAAAGTCAGTGTGCATTTTATTAGTTAGATTGGTTTAAGTATAATAAAGCTAACCTCTTTCTTTGTTAAGCTCAAGAAAACCTGTCCTACTGGTTATTTTATGATCAAAGTGCATAAACAGTTAAGTACTCACTGAATTGCCAAGTAAATCTTTTTCCAACAATAAAAAACCTGTTGCAGTCAAATGCAGAGAGGACAAAGAGGGAAGCCATTCGACCCCACATCAAAAAACTATAAACCAACATGTATTATATGAGGCCTTTAATGTAGAAATCTCAAGAAGCCTCAAGAGGTGAGGAACACACACTGAACCTTTGTGGGATGAATAGATGATCAAAGCTTAATCCATGGGATGGCGAAATAAAGGCAATCTTCACCTCACTTGTTCTTAGCGTTCTCCCCTACAACCTTCAGGCTTTTAAACCCAAGCTTGGTCATACCTAGTTATCTTTCTAAAAATATTTTGATTTGTTTAGATGGAGTGGGTATCCTTGCCTATAGAACTAACTTGTTTTGTGCAAGAAAAGTGCCAGGTCAGAGATCAAATAGCGCCAGGAAAGATAGTTCTTAATATCCATTCAGACCAGCAGGTTAAAATCATAATTCTCTAATAATAATTGCTGGTCATAATCCAAGTCCTTCGAGCATCTTAACTTGTATAAAACATTAGTTTGACCCTCCCTTCCATAGGGGTATTGTTTCCAATTCTAGACACTTTTAGAAAGGCCATAAAGGCTGCAGAGCGAGTACTGGAATCATTCAAGGGACGAGGGACTATAGTTGTGTGGAGAAGTTAGGGTTATTGTCTTTAGATTGCCAATGGCTAAAAGGTCCACAATCAGGGCATAGATTTTAAGACGATTGGTAAAAGAACATGAGGAAAATCCTTTTTTTAATGCAATGAGTGGTTGGGATTTGGGATGCACAGTCTAATTGGATGGTGGATACAAATTCAACAGTAGCTTTTGAAAGGATAAATACCAAGGAAAAATGCAGAGAAATAATGAAAGATGGTGGTTGGGTTTAACTAGGTCTTTGAAAGAACCAGCACAGACACAATGGGCAGAACAACCTTTTGCTGCACTGCATCATTTTTCAATTGCTCTTTCAACAACTGTAATATTCTTTTCACATAGTGGCAACCAGAACTGTACACAGTATTCTAAGTGTGATCACACCAATGATTTATGAAGTGCAAAATGACCACACTATTTTGGCTCAAAGTTTTGACTTCCAACAGCTGATTTGTTTTGCTCATTGCCATCAAGTATTGTGATGATAGTTTCAATTAATTGTTCAAAACTGTCAGATCTGATCTCTTTCCCACACACTTCACTTTCTTCCCAGTTGGCAAATTTCTCCCTATGTGAAGCACTTTGCATTTCACTACATTAAATTTCATCTGTCACCTGTCTGCCCAATTCCCAAGTATATTGAAATCCTTCTGTAACGTCAGCTTTGAAATCTACCATCTTCATTAGTTTTGTGTCACTTCCACATTTAGCCACTGCATTTATGACTCCAAAATCGGAATTATCTGTGAAAATATTAAACACAGGAGGCCTCCAAACAGATGACTATGAGACCATATTGGTGACATTCTCCCAGCTGATGAAAATCCTTGTACCCACCCTCTGGGTTCTATCAGTTACACCACCACCGTAAAATCATAGAATCCTTATGCGCAGAAAGAGGTCATTTGGCCCATCGAGACTGCATTGAAAACAATTCCACCCAGGCCCTATCCCTGTAACTCCATGTATTTACCCTGCTAGTCTCCCTGACACTAAGGGGCAATTTAGCAATCAACCTAACCCGCTCATTTTTGAAGCGAGGGAGGAAACCGGAGCACCCAGAAGAAACCCACACAGACACAAGAAGAAAGTGCAAACTGCACACAGTTATCCGAGGCCAGAATTGATCCCGGGTCCCTGGCGCTGTGAGGCAGCAGTGCTAACCACTATGCCACCATGCTGCCCCAAAATGCTCACGGTCAGTACCAGATGAGCTTTTCCAGGGGATTGCTAATAAAGGAAAGAAAATTCCTGCTAAGCTCAATTCAAATAAGCAAGCAGTATTTTTGCTTCTTTGATGAAGATGGACAAGAAAAAGAATTGAATTCTGGTCCCACCATAGCTAGATGGCTGAAACCATGTAACCAATGGTACCCTGTCCCTGATTTTTCGCTCGTTTCAGTTGAGATGTATCCTTTGTAGGTGGAATATTAACCATAATTATTGTACAGCCTTGAATAAGATACGACATACCAATTCATTTTCTGCATTTTAATAGATTTATCCAAACTTCTATTTTTAAGAAAGGAATTTCCTTGAGCAAAACAATGCTGAGCAATGCAACATTAATTCCCAGGTAAGATAGTGTATTCTATTTTGCACATCTGTCAGCACCACCCTCAGTACACCCTCTCTACCTCATCTCCCTCCACTAGTAATCCAGAGACCTAGGTGAATGTTCTGAGGACATGGGTTCCAATCCCACCACAACAGCTGGTGCAATTTGAATTTCATTCATAAATCTGGAATTGAAAACTAGTCTTGGTGATGGTGACCATGAAACTATTGTCGTAAAAACTCATCTGGTTCACCAATATATCTTTTAGGGAAGGAAATCTGCCATCCACGCATTGACTGGCCGATCTGTAACTCCAGACCCACAAAAATGTGGCTGACTCTTAAATGCCCTCTGAAATGACCACTCAGTTCAAAGTGCTATTAAGAATGGGTAACAAATCCTGGGGCTTTGCCAGTGACACCCAACTCCCATGAAAGAGAAAGGTCAAACCGTTGTCACAGTCAGTGGTACGGTACCACTGTGCCAGAGTGGTAACCACAGTCCCAACCCTATGTTATTATTGAAGAATGTAGACCAGAATCATAGAATGGTTAAAGTACAGGAGGTCATTCAGCTAGTGTGTCTGTGCCTGCTCTCTGAGCAACTCAGCTAGTCCCACTCCTCTACCTTGTTCCCCATAGCTCTGCAATTCTTTTTCTCTTCAGGTAATTATCCAATTCCCTTTTGAAGTTGTGCACTTTCTATTACAATGTTCTCAAAAACATCCCATAAAGTAGAAAATAGCAGAATTTTTTGAATCCTCATTGTTTTAAACACATGCTTTGAAATAAATCTAATCAATAAATTAAATTTAGTGTTCCTTCAACATGTAATTTCCAACTTTGGTGTAAACATTTCATAGTGAGACCTATCCTATGGATGGATATCTGTGCTCCTCCGATTCTGGCCTCTTGTGCATTCCTAATCAGAATTGTTCTACCATTTAGAGGCCCTGCCTACAGCTATCCAGGCTCTAAGCTCTGGAATTTCCTCCCTACATTTCTCCACCTCTCCATCCAACTTTCCTCCTTTAAGACACTTCTAAAAGTTTTTCTCTGAGACTAAGCCTTTGGTCATCTGACCCAATACGTGATGTGGCTCAGTGTCACACTTGGTTTTATAAAGTTCCTGTGAAGGCCTTTGAGACATTGCAAAACATTAAAGGCACTTTTGGATAAGAGTTAGAAAAGTTATGTGCTCTTTAATGCCCTGCTACTTTCCCCAAGTTTCAATAATTTGATGCCTAGAGAAGATTTATTTATCCTTATGAGCTGATCAGTTAGACCAGGGGTCTCCAAACTTTTCAGTACGAGGGCTACATCGTATATTTTACACATTTTCGGGGGCCAAAGAAAAAAAATTAGTTTTATAAATGAACTGGCGATGATTAAGCCCGTGAGATCGAATGAAATTCACTGTTGAAACAACAGGTTTCAGAATGCAAGACATATCCACATATTTTCCGCACAATGCTTGTTGATGGATAATGCAATGCAGAAACATGGGCTTTGAGAATCCACCAACCTCACAAGCTTTTGTGATTTGTCCAACCAAATCTTTCTTCACCCCAGACATGTTCTTTCCTCCATCAATTGTCACGCATTGCAGTTTATTCCACTACAGGTTATATTCTAACACAGTTTTTTGTCATTCTTTGAAGATGTCTTCTCCAGTTACTGTGCTGTGCATGCTATGCACTGATGCTAATTCTTGTGTCACATTAAATTCACTGTCGACGCCACGGATGAATACTAGGAGTTGTGATGTGGCACACACATCAGTCGATTCATCAAGTGCGAGAGAATACAACTGAAAATTTCTTGCTTTGTCTGCAATTTGATGAAATATATTGCTTCCTATATCCTCAATTCTACGATAAACAGTATTTGGCGCAAGACTGATGATTTTGAACAGATTTGCTTTTTCTGGGCATAACTCTTCCACTGCTTCCATTACACACTCTTTGATGAGATCCCCATCGGTGAATAGCTTTCCTCTTTGAGCCAACACATAAGCTAGTTTGTAACTGGCCCTGGTTAAAGCTTCATTTTCAGTTATCTTCTGCGTAAAAAAAGCTTGTTGGGAAAGCAACCTGCGTTGCATTGATTCAAATTTTTCCGAACGCTGTGTTCCTGTGAATTGGGAATAACTTGGTTCATGTTTGGTCTCATAGTGCCGACGTACATTGTACTCCTTCAAAATTGCAACAGTTTTGTTGCATATGACACACAAGGCTTTATCACCTGCTTGTACAAAGAAGTACTTTACACCCCATTCTTCATTAAACAGGCGGCACTCACTGTCCACTTTTCTTTTCTATTTTCCTTCCATAACTGAATTGGTCTGAATTGCCGCCATCATTGTCATTGTTCTCACTCATTTCAGACAGATGGAGCTTACGGATTGGATAAAGCAGCTGTCACTCAGTCAATGCAGAGCGGCAATTGGATAACAGATGTCTCAATTGCTGATTCTTTTAATGAACTGTCAAGTCACAGGACGGCAGCTCTGATTGGACAATAGGCCGGTAAAGAGGGCGGGGATTCCCATGGGTCCATCGGACACCACGCGGAGTGGCAGCAAATGTCCGGCCTGTGGCTTCCGTCCCTGCGTCCGGATCCTGAGTCAGCGGCGGGGTTCCGGACACAGGAGTGTTTCGGCAGTGGGAATCCCGTCCCGCCTCACTGGCTGCGGGCCAGATGTGTCCCGCGGGCCATAGTTTGGAGACCCCGGAGTTAGACCAATGTTGGGAAACCTACAGTCTTTAAGCCAGATACGGCCCATCAAGATTCTGAACACAGCCCATGAGACATTTTGTTGACCGTTGCCAATGTGCAGTTTGGCCACATTCTGCAGGTTTCTATCCACGTAAATGTTTTCTTCTCTTTCTTACCGATATGATTAAAGTGATATGCACATAAAGCAAGGGCTTGTGAAGTGACATGTCTGCAGATTGCACACAAATTGACTGAGAGCTGTGTGCTCCCTCTACATAAATGCTTCGTTTGTTTTTATCATTTGAAGTTGATAGTGCTATTCATATATGAATGATTAAATATTTTCTATAACTCGTAATGAAATATTCATTGTGAATTAAATATACGCAATCTTATTCATGGGGTCATGGTCAACAAGCCCAATTTCAATCTTGCAGGCTGATAAAGGAGGGTCACTCATGTGGCCCATTCTCTAGCCTAAGTTGCCTATCACTTGCCTTATACCCACCACTCTGAAATTCAACTTGAAGCTGACTGAATATCGCAACATGTAGCTGGCCACTCAAAATGCCAGTTTGATTTAGTTGGCACCACGGCCATTCAGATAGAAAGCTGTAGGTTCAAGACCCATTCCAGAAAGCAAACTAACATTTCAAAGCAAACTAAGGAAATAAGAAATTGTCCAATATTCTGACTCTTGAATGAACAGAAGAAAGACTACAGCCTCTAAACCCAGAACCCTCCTCTTTGTTGCATAAAATCATGTGCAGGATCTAATGTGATATTTGTAGAGGGGTGAGCAGCTTTGAACCCATGTGTAGATTCTCAGTAAGCAGTTTTATTGAACTGCCTATGTTGGATAACTACACATTGTTGTGGGTCTCATTAAAAAAGGAACGACAAGTTATTTTGGTGTCTTGGCTACCATTTATTCTTCAACTAAAATCCAGAATAGATTAGCTGGTTATTTATCTCATTTTCTGTGCAGATACAGATACAGCAGCATAGGCCTACATAACAAAAGTGGCTGCATTTCCAAAAGACAAATTCACATAAGAGATCGTAAGGATGCAGAGGTGCTATAAACTAGATTATAAGGATGCAAAGGTGTTATATACTCTCATGATCCACAACTCCCCCCTCATTGACTATTGTTTAGAGCTCACTCTCTGGAATTTCCATCTAGACCTCCACCTCCATTCCCCTCAAAATGCACCTCTTTGACTAAGCTTTTGCTCAGCCCTCAGATCTCTCTCCTTTTTGGTTTGGTGCATGTTCTACTTTTGACCATGCAGAAACATCCCTTGGGATGTTTTACTCCATTAAAAAGGTGATAAACGCAAGTGTTTGTGATTTGCTAACTTCTATCATTTGTGTTTTTTCTTTGTTTTAGGAACATTAAGTAATCAAATCCAGCTGGTCCCAATCATTGGATCTGAAGGAACAAACATATTTCAAACAGTGTCTTAAGCGAATAAAATATAAATATATGCCACAGTCCACATAGCAGAATGCTCAACTGATTCAAAACTCTTCCGGTTTTCTGGCTTATACCAAATAGCTTGTACCCAATAGTCTATAAATGTAGTTACTCAACCACAAGTGAACGTAAATCATGGAACCTAAAAGTTACATGGGACGGTAGCTTTGTGGTTATATTATTGGATTAGCAATCCAGAGGACTGAGTTAATGATCTGGACATAGGAGTTCAAATCCCACCACAGCAGCTGGGGAGTTTAAATTCAGTTAATGAAATAAATCTGAAATAACAAAACCTGTATCAATAATGGTGAAACTACTGAACTGTCATTAAAACTTATCTGGGTCACTAATCTCCTTCAAAATTGATGTTCGTACTTGGTCTAATCTGTTTTGTGACTCCAGACCCACAGCAGATTGGTTGGCTCTTAACTATACAAAGAACAAAGAAAATTACAGCACAGGAACAGGCCCTTTGGCCCTCCAGGCCTGCACCGACCATGCTGCCTGACTTAACTAAAACCCCCTACATTTCGGGGACCATATCCCTCTATTCCTATCTAATTCATGTACTTATCAAGACGCCCCTTAAAGGTCACTACCGTATCCACTTCCACTACCTCCCCCGGCAACGAGTTCCAGGCACCCACCGCTCTCGGTGTAAAAAACTTGCCTCGTACATCTCTTTTAAAACTTGCCCCTCGCACCTTAAACCTATGCCTCCTAGTAATTGACTCTTCCACCCTAGGAAAAAGCTTCTGACTATCCACTCTGTCCATGCCGCTCATAATCTTGTAGACTTCTATCAGGTCGCCCCTCAACCTCCGTCGCTCCAGTGAGAACAAACCAAATTTCACCAACCTCTCTGGTGCAGCATTAGGCTCAAATGCTTTTATTCAGATTCAGTCAAAAAAGGAGTTAATCACTAAAGCAGAAACCCCAATGGGAACATTGTGCATGATTTGACAGTCCCTCTGCAAATCCTTCCTGACTTCCAAGCTGAATTTTTTAAAATTTGGATGTGAGCATCGCTGCCTCGGCCAGCATTTATTGCCCATTCCTAATTGTCCTCCATTTCAGAGGTCATTTGAGAGTCAACCACATTGCTGTGGATCTGGAGTCACATATCGGCCAGACCTGGTAAGGATGGCAGATTTCCTTCCCGAAAGGACATTGGTGAATCAGATGGTTTTTTACAACAATGGTTTCATAAAAGCAAATTATTGCAGATACTGGAATCTGAAACAGAAACAGAAAATGCTGGAAAACTCGACAGGTCTGACAGCATCTATGGAGAGAAAAGAGAGTTAACATTTTGATGAAGGGTCATCCAGACACGAAACACTAACTCTGTTCTCGCTCCACAGACAATGGTTTCTTGATCGTTGTTAGACTTTTAATTCCAGATTTTTATTAGTTATAAAATTTCACCATCTATAGTAGTAGTTTTGTTAGATCTTTCTCTGGGCTCTGGATTACTAGTCCAGTGACAATACCATTACGCCACAGTCTCCCTTAATTACTTACTTCACTTTGACTAATGTTAATCCAGCTCCTTCCCCTAGGAAAAGGAGGCAACCACTTAGCCCTTCAAGATCATCTTGCCATTCAACTAGTTTATGGCTGATTCAAACCTCAACCGTTTACCAACCTTTGCTCCATATCTCTCGGTATATTTTGATCAGATTCAGTGACAACTTCAGTTTATACAATGCTTTCAGTAGCAAAATATCCCAAACACTCCACTGTTCCGGATTCAGAACCCAACAGAAATAATTGGGAGGTATCAAAAGCAAAGTCAAAAATTAAGTTTTAAATCAACACTGAACAATAAAACAAGATGGAGCAGGTCAAAGTGAATGAGATAGCGTAAAGCCCTGCTGTGAGGGATTGAACACAAGGACAATAGAGAGAGTATGAAGACAACACAGGAGATCAGGGGATGCAAATCATAGAAACCCTACAGTGCAGAAGGAGGCCATTCGGCCCATCGAGTCTGCACCAACCACAATCCCACCCAGGCCCTACCCCCATATCCCTACATATTTACCCGCTAATCCCTCTAACCTACACATCTCAGGACACTAAGGGGCAATTTTGAGCATGGCCAATCAACCTAACCCGCACATCTTTGGACTGTGGGAGGAAACCGGAGCACCCGGAGGAAACCCACGCAGACACGAGGAGAATGTGCAAACTCCACACAGACAGTGACCCAAGCCAGGAATCGAACCCAGGTCCCTGGAGCTGTGAAGCAGCAGTGCTAACCACTGTGCTACCGTGCCGCCCAACGTCAAATAAATAAGGGCTACAAAGTTTAGGATGAATGGAGCTCAGGAGGCTGACAATGAAAAGATTAGGTTGATTGTGACAAAGACACATATTAAGAATTTTAACAGGTTTTTTTCACTGTTAAAGGACACTAAATAAGTGCAAGTTGCTGTGGAGCAGTGAGTGAACAGTTCTGATAAACCCACAGTAATGTAGTTGACTCTTAAATGCCCTCAGAAATGGCCAGTTGCTTATACAATGCAAAGCAGTATACTGTATTGTACCGGGGAACTTCCGCACACACTAAGCATTCCTGCAAAGGGGGTCAGTGTGTGAATCAACAATAAATAAATCCTGGTGGCAGTTCTGCCTCTGTGTCCTGACCTGGTATTCCTGATGCTATCTTAATGACTATTTCATTTTCCTGTATAGAACTCAGCCATGCAGCTCATGGATCAACCCCCAGTATGTACCAAACCAGCTGATCTCAGCCAGAGCAAGGCAAAATTGTCTCCAGTTCCCTAATGGTGGTGGTGGGGAAGAAAATTAAGCCACAATTCCTGCTCTTGATCATTCTTATTTATTTTTAAAAATTTATTTACAGGGTGTAGGCATCGCTGGCAAGGTCATCATTATTGCCCATCCCTAATTGTCCTTGAATGGCTTGCTTGGCCATTTTAGAGGGCATTTGAGAGTCAACCACATTGTTGTGTATCTGGAGTCACATGTTGGCCAGATTGGGCAAGGATGCCAGATTTCCTTCCCTAAAGGACATTTTACAACAATTGACAATGGTTTCATGGTCACCATTTGATTTTTAATTCCAGATTCTTCTTGAATTCATATTTCAGCATCTGCCACAGGGGGATTTGAACCCAGGTCCCCAGAGCATTACCCTGGGTCTGTGGATTACTAGTCCAGTGATAATACCACTACTCCAGCACTTCCCATTATCCAATGAACCCAGCTGCGAAAAGAACGGTTTGCACTGACTCGATGATTAATAGCCAGAGGACATAGATGTAACATATTTGTAAAAGAAACAGAGGGGAGACGAGGAAGATAATTTTTATTTATGCAGCGAGTTGTTTTGACCTAGAATGCAGTTTCTGAAAGAATGATGGAAACAGATTCAAAAGTAACTTGTAAATAAATATACTCAAAGGGTATTGGGAAAGAGTGAGTGAATAGGACCAACTGGATAGTTCTTTCAAATGAGCCAACATTGGCATGATGGGTTGAATGGCCTCTTTCCATGTTGCATCCTTCTGCATATGCAAGTTGCAAATTAGTCTCATTTCAATACCTCCATGGAAATATAAGCTTTGACTTTCGCCAGTCACATGTGAAGAATGGCTAGGTGGATGATATACTAGAGGGTGGTCAGAATCAAATGAAGCATGAGAAACAATTATTGGCAAATTTCAATTCTTGGCTCTCCGTAAGATGGCAGTGTTTCTTCACGTGCAACTTTCAAAGCATTCATTGTATAATCATTGAATTTGAGTGATGTTTTATAAAGCCCGTTTATTAAATAATATTTTGAATAGAGTTATGAAGGCAGTTAATCATGTAAGATAAACTCGTGTTTCAAAATCATAGACCTTTGGGTAACACACTTTCGGCTGTTAACAGTGTTCTTTATAGATTTGTATTAGAATGGGTCCAGAGTCACCTCACTAATTCAAATGATGGTCACTCCTTGGGTACATTCAATAATTTCTGATGACAAGAAATAACATGCCATTACTATAATGTATGGAATGGTAGTAGAATAGAATCCCTAAAGTACAGAAGGAGGCATTCAGCCCATTGAGTCTGTACCGACTACAATCCTATCCAGGCCCTATTCCTTCATTTACCCTGCTAATCCCCCTGACACTAGGGTCAATTTAGCATAGCCAATGCACCTATCCCGCACATCTTTGGACTGTGGGAGAAAACCGGAGCACCTGGAGGAAAGCCACGCAAACACAGGGAGAATGTGCAAACTCCACACACACATAACCTGAGGCTGGAATTGAACAAAGTACCAGTTTTAATGAAAAGCAGAGCAAGTAGATCTTTGGTCATTCAACAGACACCCATTACACAAAGAACAAAGAACAAAAGAACAGTACAGCACAGGAAACAGGCCCTTCGGCCCTCCAAGCCTGTGCCGCTCCTTGGTCCAACTAGACCAATCGTTTGTATCCCTCCATTCCCAGGCTGCTCATGTGACTATCCAGGTAAGTCTTAAACGATGTCAGCGTGCCTGCCTCCACCACCCTACTTGGCAGCGCATTCCAGGCCCCCACCACCCTCTGTGTAAAAAACATCCCTCTAATATCTGAGTTATACTTCGCCCCTTGAGCCCGTGACCCCTCGTGATCGTCACCTCCGACCTGGGAAAAAGCTTCCCACTACTCACCCTATCTATACCCTTCATAATCTTGTACACCTCTATTAGATCTCCCCTCATTCTCCGTCTTTCCAGGGAGAACAACCCCAGTTTACCCAATCTCTCCTCATAGCTAAGACCCTCCATACCAGGCAACATCCTGGTAAACCTTCTCTGCACTCTCTCTAACGCCTCCACGTCCTTCTGGTAGTGCGGCGACCAGAACTGGACGCAGTACTCCAAATGTGGCCTAACCAGCATTCTATACAGCTGCATCATCAGACTCCAGCTTTTATACTCTATACCCCGTCCTATAAAGGCAAGCATACCATATGCCTTCTTCACCACCTTCTCCACCTGTGTTGCCACCTTCAAGGATTTGTGGACTTGCACACCTAGGTCCCTCTGTGTTTCTATACTCCTGATGACTCTGCCATTTATTGTATAACTCCTCCCTACATTATTTCTTCCAAAATGCATCACTTCGCATTTATCCGGATTAAACTCCATCTGCCACCTCTCCGCCCAATTTTCCAGCCTATCTATATCCTGCTGTATTGCCCGACAATGCTCTTCGCTATCCGCAAGTCCAGCCATCTTCGTGTCATCCACAAACTTGCTGATTACACCAGTTACACCTTCTTCCAAATCATTTATATATATCACAAATAGCAGAGGCCCCAGTACAGAGCCCTGCGGAACACCACTGGTCACAGACCTCCAGCCGGAAAAAGACCCTTCGACCACTACCCTCTGTCTCCTATGGCCAAGCCAGTTCTCCACCCATCTAGCCACTTCTCCTTGTATCCCATGAGCCTTAACCTTCTTAACCAACCTGCCATGTGGGACTTTGTCAAATGCCTTACTGAAATCCATATAGACAACATCCACGGCCCTTCCTTCATCAACCGTTTTTGTCACTTCCTCAAAAAACTCCACCAAATTTGTAAGGCACGACCTCCCTCTTACAAAACCATGCTGTCTGTCACTAATGAGATTGTTCCATTCTAAATGCACATACATCCTGTCTCTAAGAATCCTCTCCAACAACTTCCCTACCACGGACGTCAAGCTCACCAGCCTATAATTTCCTGGGTTATCCCTGCTACGCTTCTTAAACAACGGGACCACATTCGCTTTCCTCCAATCCTCAGGGACCTCACCCATGTCCAAAGAAGCGACAAAGATTTCCGTCAGAGGCCCAGCAATTTCATCTCTCGTCTCCCTGAGCAGTCAAGGATAGATGCCATCAGGCCCTGGGGCTTTGTCAGTTTTAATGTTCCCTAAAAAACCTAACACTTCCTCTCTTGTAATGGAGATTTTCTCTAACGGGTCACTAAGGTTTACGAGACACTCCCGGTTAACACGCCCCTCTCCTTCGTGAATACCGATGCAAAATATTCATTTAGGATCTCCCCTATTCCCTTGGGTTCTAAGCATAATTCCCCTCTGTCCCTGAGAGGTCCGATTTTGTCCCTGACAACTCTTTTGTTCCTAACGTATGAATAGAATAGATTCTCCTTAATCCTGCCTGCCAAGAACATTTCGTGACCTCTTTTTGCCCTTCTAACTCCCTGTTTGAGTTCTTTCCTACTCTCTCTGTATTCCTCCAGAGCTCCATCTGTTTTCAGTTGCCTGGACTTAACGTACGCCTCCCTATTCATTTTAATCAGATCCTCAATTTCCCTGGTTATCCACGGCTCTCGAATCCTACCTTTCCTATCTTTCCTTTTTACAGGCACATGCCTATCCTGCAGCCTTATCAATAGTTCCTTAAAAGACTCCCACATGCCAGACGCGGACTTACCCTCGAACATCCTCTCCCAATCAACATCCACCAATTCCTGCCTAATTCGGCTATAGTTAGCCTTCCCCCAATTTAGCACCCTGCCCGTAGGACAGCACTCATCCTTGTCCATTACTATCCTAAAGTTAACAGAGTTGTGGTCACTATTTGCCACATGTTCCCCTACCGAAACTTTGACGACCTGACCGGGCTCATTTCCCAGAACTAGGTCCAGTATAGCCCCCTCTCTAGTCGGGCTATCTACATACTGTTCCAAAGAACCTTCCAGTACGCATTTTACAAATTCCTCCCCGTCCGGACCCCCAGCTCTAAGCACTTTCCAGTCTGTGCCAGGGAAATTAAAGTCCCCCACTACAACAACCCTATTTTTTCTGCACCTATCCAGAATCTCCTGACATATCCTTTCCTCCACTTCCTGTGGGCTGTTGGGTGGTCTGTAGTACACCCCCAGCATAGTGACTGCACCCTTCCTGTTTCTGAGTTCCACCCACAGCTACTCAGTACATGACCCCTCTAAGTTGTCTACCCTCTGCACCGCGGTAATATGCTCCTTAACTAATATCGCTACTCCCCCACCTTTTTTAGCCCCTCCTCTGTCTTGCCTAAAACACTTATACCCCGGAATATTCAGCTGCCAGTCTTGTCCTTCTTTTAACCAAGTTTCCGTCACCGCAACCACATCCAAATTCCGCATAAGCATTAAGGCCCTAAGTTCGTCTCATACTGCGGATGGAGTAAAGGATGTGAGCACCGTTATCTCCGAAGTTTCAGCTATCGTTTAGTCGTAGCTCTACGGACGGTGGCACTCCAAAATCGAATGGCTTTAGATTGCTTGTTGGCGGCTACCAGAGGCACCTGCGCCCTAATAGGCTCTGAGTGCTGTACATACATTCCAGACTCCTCCGACAATATCACTGATATAGCTGAGCATATTAAAAAAACGGCTGACAAAATTAGAACCGAGGGGCAGAACTTTAAGGACTACAATCCCCCTGGCTAGTGACCCTTTGGTAACCTCTTTGGGGACTGGGGAGGAATGCTAATGCATTTGGGAATCATTATTCTGGTGGTTTGCTTATTACTGCTCTCGTTACAATGTGTTTGTCGATGCCTGGCCTATAGCAGGGCCCAAGCTCCTCTCTAAAGGTTTAAATGATCGTGAAATGATAAAAGGAGGGAATGAGATATTATGGGGTTAAATATCGCATGCTGCTGTGAGTTGAATTCGAAATGACAAGCTTAAGACATCTGTGATTAACGAGATTACCCATTAACAGTTCTCTTTCTTTCAACATAACCATATTACGACCTTAGATGTAGTTAACCTGACTAGAACAAAGGGTGTCTTGTGATCAACTATATTGGATCAAACCGCATGTGATTATGAGAATTGTAAAAATACATAAAGGGGACTGTCCCATTATTCAGGGCGCCTTTGCTACCTGACTCCCAGCACTGAGTGGAGGTTATGTAGCAAAGGCTTGCCAGCTTGCATATGTAAGAAGAATAAAGAACTTTCAAATCGGACAGCGGTTGGTGTTTTGCCTTTGTATCAAGAACGGAAGAGTCTCATGAAAACGAACATAATACAGACTCAATGGGCTGAATGGCCTCCTTCTGTACTGTAGGGATTCTATGATTCTATTCTACTACCATTCCATACTTTAGCTCACTCTCTCACATTTAGCACTGTCTCAAATGCAGCATCAACAACTCACACAACAGCAGCTATTCAACCATGATAGCGACATCAAACAAACACATTGCACACTCCCTCTTTCTTGCAGAAAAAGATGGACAGACCGAATTGGAGGAAGACAAATGTATTTGCACAAGTTACCACCCTGCCTCCCCTCCCCCAGTGATTGGTACAAGAAGCAACATCTCTGCTGTAAAGATATTTAATGACCCCACCTCGACTTGAGGCAGAGTTCCAAAGTTGCCCAACCCTAATTTCTGTCCTAAGAGTGCTCCCTGGTTCTGGACTCACCCACAAGAGAAAACATAATTCCTGCGTTCACCTTGTCAAGACTGTTCAGGACCTTATATGCTCCAATCAAGTCACCCCTCACACTTCTTAACTCCAGTGGAAAGAAGCCCAATCTGCCCAACTTTTCCTCATAAGACAACCTGCTTACTCCAGGTATCAATCTAGTAAACCTCCTCAGAACAATCGCTAACACATTCACATCCTTCCTTAAATAGGGAGACCAAAACTGCACACAATATTTCAAATATGGTCTCACCAATGTCCTCACTGAAGTTAAGGTAAGAGAATTGCTCCCCAGATATGCTCAGTGGATATGGCCTCTGCTAAAAGTCCTTCTTTCTGTCCTCTTCTGGTAGCTCTGACTGACTTCTCTACTTCCCCAGTCATATTCAATTTAAAGAGGAATGTCCATTGTCCACCTAGATTTATAAACAACTTGTTGATTTAAAGACTTGTATTGAAACAATGAGGTACATCTGTCTTAGCTAGATCACCTTCTTTAACATGTTAAGAGCATATAATATATGGAGGTGAAATGATGCTTAAAGAGGCCAAGGTCCAGGAAGCAGAGGGGAATCAAGACTAAGGTCAGCATCGAAAGTGAAGCCTGGGAGCAGAGTGGGATAGAAAACAAGACCTGTGAGTGAAGTGGAGTAGTATGAGGAGTGGTCTTTCTCTAATTGTGAGTCTATGAACAGCACAGGAAACAAAAAAGACATAGCAACAACATGGCACAATGAGGCAGGCAGGGGTAACTTTAAAGATCAGCATATGGTTAATGTAATCAATTGATAAAGTAAGCTTTATCAATTAGTATATGCAGTAAAATACAATTTGATAAAATATATAAACTTTAACTTATCATATTTTATGTACTGTATAATTTATCATATAATTATGATCAGCATTTGATCATTCAGATCTAGGGGATAAAGTTAAAATTAAATAAAGAAGGATAGTAACACTAAAGGATTCCTAATTTTCCATTAAATTAAAATCTGAGACATGTAGATGCTAAGAGTTCAGTAAAACATTTAAGTTAACCTACCTATAAAATAAAGTGTCATCAGCACAAGAGAAGGAGCAGCTTGTGAGTCTTTATTTATTAGATTAACTAAATTGAGAGAAATAAACTGGATGTAAAGAAAGTCCGCTCAGTCCATGAAATGTGCATCTCATCTCCTGTGGAAACTCCAAGATACTTCTCATGTCTTGGACAACCACATGTCCAGGTGAGGCAGCTCGAGCTCTGGGTTTCAGAGCTTGTGCGCACTTAAGGGTATGTAGGCAGTACGGGACCGGGTGACCACTCGACAGTCAAGGAGGATCAGGCAGATAGTGCAGGAGGTTACCTCACCTTCCAGCCAGCATTTGGTTCTGAATACTGGTGAGCACTTCCTGGTGTCAAAAACATTTTCCCTCCATTTTCCCAAATAAATTATTCTAGAAACTTAATGTATTCCCAACACACATTTGAAATGCAGGCTATCCAAAGCTAAAGGCTGTCAAAATATTTGAATCAAATGTAAACCATTTTAAGATTTAAAACAAAAATGGGAATGAAATTATTGCCTGTGCTGTTAAATTATTACAAAAAGCCAACTTATACTTTCCTTATTTAGAAAGGATGTGCCAAAACTTGTATGGAAGCTACGCCAAAATGCAACATGCCTGTAAAGCACAGAGTAAATTTATAAATACTTTGGAAAATAGCAGGGGGAAGAGGAATAGTTTTGTAAGCAACTGCCCTACTTCCACAAGTGCTAAGGTTTAGATGGACCCATGAGTTAAATGCCTCCAAGCAGTCTTAATTTTTGTTTTAAATTGTTCCAGAACACACGAATACATTGGGAAGGATGATTTCTATCTTGCTTTTTATGAAAGCAAAAAAACAAAAGGCCATGTTTGACTTTAAATGTGCTTTCAAAAAAAAGGATAAAATTGGATATCCAATTTTAATACCTTAAAAAGTATATAGCTAATGAAACTCAGATGAATTTATTTTTTTTAAAAAAACTGGTATTTAAATTTTACATTCTGAAAATCAAACTATTAAAGAAAGCTGCTGGCAGATCTCTGATTTACAAATTATTTTTACGGCTTCAGAATTACTTGAGATATAAAACAGATGCAATAAATAGAAAATGAAATGCCAGTGAAACTAGAAAAAACTCCAAAGGTTTGAAGATGAATAAGTTTGGGAGGCATCGAGTTGCAAGTCGTTCTCCAAAATTCAAATTATTTCATTTTAGAGTAGTTTTTTAAATTGCAAAGTTAACATTTAATCACGAGAACATCAGTTACATAACAAAAATTACAGTGCGTAACAATTATTCAGATCAAGTGTGGAAATAAAATATTCCATATTTAGATGGATTTGGAGAAGTTCCAACATTCATTCCATCCGACACAAACCCAACTCCTCTCAGCAGCAGGGGACTGTGAACTGAAAGCTGCCTGAAGATTTTCAGGAGTCAGATTAAAGCAAGTGGTTAGGAGATGGATAATTCCATGTGCCTGTCCTAATCCCCGAGTAGATGGAAAGGGCTTTAAAGCATGCCCCTCTGCCCCCACCGTGATAAATGGCAAGCAAGGGCTCGAGCGAAGTTCTTTTACAGCTCAGCGCTGGCAAAACACTGGAAATCAATCAGGCACAACACACAGGCAGCAACTTGCATTCATATAGCGCCTTTAATGACATAAATGGCCCCAGAACACTTCACAGAAACAAAATCAAATTTAAAAAAAGATGTTGAGCCAAAACAGGAGACATTGGGATATGTGAGAAGAGAGAAGTGGAGAGGTTCTGGGAGGGAATTGCAGAGTTTAGGATTTAGAGAGCAAAACAAGGTATAAATCTAGGAATGCAAAGTCATTCCAAAAAGTTTTAATATGGATAGAATCAGACAATAGCAGTTAAGCAATTTACCTTCAACAGCTCGTTGGGAATACGATTTGCAATGTTTGTCTTAAAGAATAAAAGGCAAGGAAGTAAATATGAAGCGACTTTTTTGTTTCTAATTCCGAGCAAGGGCAATGTTTATATATGAATAAACTTCTCAAGGCTACCAAATTTCTGCCCCATACTAGAAAAGAACAAGTCACATCTGGACGTTATTGCCAATTCAATTCATGTCAGCCAGAAAGAAAATCCTCAAATTTGAATAAACTTAAGAAATGAAGTGAAATAGAAAATGCAGCCATTCAAAAAGCCGAATGCACAGCTCCGTACTGTGTACACCCTCACTGTGCTTCCAGTTTGATTTCATTTCTTATTGCAAGACTCTCTCTGACTGGCTACATATGAGCAAGTAAAAGAGTTAACTTTGAGTAATCTCCCAGTGATAAGCATTCCCACAAAATTGACTCAATTGCACTGAACACATTATTTTAGATTATTGATAAAGAAATGTCTCACTACATCAAGATATCTGAAGACTAAAAGAAAAAAAAATGCAGAAATAAATCCCCATCCATCCCAACAGAACCAGCTTTACTTCACTGCGCTGAACCTAATCCCCATTTATTAGCTTAATAAGGCTGTCTCCGTACTGCAAATGTAGGATGTTGCTTCGCACAGAGTCTGTCTAAACGCAGCCCGAATCTGGACTCAGGGCCAACTGAACGAGGAAGGTCATTTCGTTTGATTTAGAGAGGAGTCAATACAGGTCTGATTTACACAAGGTTAACACCACTGGGAAGAGAAAAGTGCTTATTCCAAAACTATCCTCGTCGTGCAAATGAATTGCAGGATGAAAGAAGTTTTATTGGTCATACCGTCCCTCTTTGTGTAGATTAGGCTTGAAAATTTAGGGTGTTGGATGGTTAAAGAGTTAGCAAGAAATATTTATTCTAATTCTTAATATAATGTCAGGTTATGTCTTGGGGTAGTGAAAGGCTTTTTTCCAAACATTTTGAATGAAATCATCCAAAATAATATATCCAATGCAATAGAGTCAATTTTGTGGGGCTGCTTATCACTGGGAAATTACTCACAATTACTCAAAGAGCTTTTAAAATCTCCTGCTTGCCCATATGCAACCAGTCAGACTGGATTGTTCCTTTGCAAATCAACATGTTAGAAAATTAAATCAAACTGGAAGCACAATGGGGGTGTACATTGCATAAACGCCTGGCCTTTGTGTAACTTAAACAGTAAAAAAGTATTACGAAGGCAAAATCAGTCCCAACTACTAAGACTTGCTTTATTTTTCCCTCAAAATTACTCTGCAGCATACTATTTTTTAAAAATCGCCTTTAAAGAATTCAACCTATTTGTTGAAATAGAGCAGTGGACTTAATCTTTCAGGATAAAATAACTAAAAACAGAAACTTTTTTAAAAATGCGTTTAAAAAGGGCTTTGATGACACAGTTGAACATTTTTTCAAGAAGTAGTGAATCAAATTTTTTGTGTTTCAGGATATTTTAATTTTCAAACAGAAGACAATAAATATTTGACAAAAAAAATCATGCTCGTTTCGACAAAAAAAATCTCAGATTTTAACTGATTTAAGAGAATGAGTACAAGCATTGACATTCAGTTTAAAACAAAGTTAAAACATTTTCCTGGATCAAAAGCCAATCTGAGCATGAGGAAATCTTTAAAAATAGCCGACCGGAGTAGAGGCTGTTGAAAAAGTACAAGTCTGTCCTAACAAATGCCTTCAGATAATCCACTTTTTACAAAATCAAAATTCCTCTCTCTGCCCCCACTGCAAACAAATGACTGCTGTTGCTAAGTTTTCCCACTTTATCCGACTTGTATTTACAATCTATTTGCTAAAAATAGCAACAAATGATCCATTTATAACTCAGGAGTGGTCTGCTTTCCAACCCAGCACCGCCTATAATTTGAGTTCCTTACATTCTTCAGGAATTAAGTCAACCATTCACTTAAAGAGACAGTAACTCCTAAGTGACTCTCTCCCCTCAATTCTTTTTTTGTTTCACTGGAAAGGTTTTTTAAAAAAAACAAGCGTGGATTTAAGAAAGGATACTTACTGTTCAGTTCTACCAAATGCACAAACTATCAGCCAAACTGCTCACAAAAAGAGGGTTCCTTTGAATCCAATGAAGTTTAAAGTCCTTACTATTGTTTGGCAATTGAATTTCTTCACGAAGAATCCAAACCTTTTTTTAAAACATCTACAACTGCACCCCCCCCCCGCCCCCCCCCCCCCACCCCATTCCCCTGCCTTTACCTTCTTCCAGTGTAATTCTAAAGATTTACTCATCACTGTAGGATTTAGAATAAAAATCAGAAGCGAAGCCGGTGTAGACAGAACAGCTAGTCTCCATCTCCAAATTACATAGTAATTCCTCAAATTATTGAGCAAAGTGCAAAGTCTTTCTGCAAATTGCCTGAGAAAGGCTTCACTTTTTAAAATCAGAATCACAGAACCACTAGTGTCGGTCATTCAGCCTATTAAGTCCACACCGACTCTCATACAGAGCATTTTACTCAGGCCCAGCCCCAACCCTGTAATCATACATATTTACCCCACTAATCCCCCTAATTTTTCCTCCTTTCTTCTGAAGGCACTAACCTTTGCTTGGTTACATCTTTGGACACTAAGGGGCAATTTAGCATGGCCAATCCACCAAACCTGCACATCTTTAGGCTGTGGGAGAAAACTGGGGCATCCGGAGGAAATCCATGCAGACACGGGGAGAATGTGCAAACTCCACGTTGACAATCACCCAAGGCTGGAATCAAAACTGGGCCCCTGGCGCTATGAGCAGTGCTTACCACTGTGCTACTGTCCCGCCCAGGAAAGTTTTAAAATATAATATTTTCCCCCCTTTCTTCTGAAGGCACTAACCCTTGTTTGGTTACAGTTTTAATAGCACCAGATTGACAAATTGCCAATGCCATTCTGAAGCTATGTGAACAGGGACAGAGTTTACAAAGGTAAGCTATGGAACTGTCAGGACCGTTACAGCTTGGACAATTCTGCACTTGCTCAACAGCCACATACATGTACTTTCCCTGTGGCAAATGGATAGTTCTAGGGTTATTAACACTGGCTGTTTTCTCTCCTCCCTGGGTGAGGAAAGCCAAGGCTATATGTACTACTAGAATTTACATTTATCAAACCCCTATAACATAGGGAATATCCCAAGGGAGCCCAGAGAAGAGAGGGTAAACAGGCACAAAGCCAAAGGACTGGAGAGCTGAGCAATGATATCAATAAGCTTTTGTTCAAGGAGGGTCTTTGAAGTAAGAGAGGGTATTGGAGGGGTTTGGAGAGAGAACTCCTGACTCTGGCCTACGTAGTTAAAGATACAACTGCCAATAATGGCAAACAAGAGACTGGAGAAAGGAATCAAGTGTTCAGCAGGGAATGCGTTGTAGAAGGAGGAGGTATGACAGAGATGGAGACGAGCAAGATCAAGGAATGACTTAAATGCAAAGATATGAATTTTAATTTTGACATGCTGGGTGGCCGGGAGTTACTGTAGCTCAGTAAAGATTGGGGGTGGGGTTATGGCAAGCATAATCTATTCTTGTGTGTATTAAGTATTTGGACAGCAGAGTTTTGGAGGAGCTGACAGTTATAGAGCATGGAAAGTGAGAGGCTTGCCAGTAAAGCATTGGAGTAATTAGGTGTGGAGGTGACAAAGGCACTGACAAGGGTTTCAATCACTGGGCTGAGTCAGGGGCAACAAGAGGCAGTGTGTGTGGTGAAGAATATGGGGTCAGAATTTCAAACAGGGTGCTAGGTAGCAAAGAATCTGGTTCAGCCTGAAACAGTAGTTAGGCTGGAGAGGGTAGTGTAGGGGTGGTGGGGCTTGGGAAGGATAGGGATGGTTGGTGGAAATGGTGAGCAGTTTTGTAAGAGAGAGTGAGGAGCTCAAATGATGGCTCTTGATAAACTAAGACAGTTACAGGCCAACTAAAACTGAATGTAGGGCAAGGAGTCTGTACGATCAGAATGGGAATGGGGTTGAGGAAGCAGAAAGTAGAACTCATAGATAAGGTGACCCTGAGGAGGTTTAGGGTGGGGTGGTAATGATAGGGAAAATATAGGGGATCAAGGTTATGGGAAGAAAACAGCAGAGACCTAAATCAGGGGATCTCTACTTTGGAGATGAAGAAATTACTTTTTAAACAGTTAGAGGAGGCAGTGCAAGTGGTTTAACGAGGGAGTTATTTATTGTAAAAAGGAACCTGAGGTTATCTTTGCCCTCCAAGATTCTAGAGTAAAGGACCAACAGGCGAGCAAAACATGGTGGAGCTCAATGTGACCAAGCCAGTTATACACAACGTATTGTTCAAGTTTCCACCCCTTGAAGGTGGAAGGTCAGAGATGCATTACCCCATCACCAGCAACCCAAGACTATCCCCACAAAGGTTAAGTAATTTACTAAACTGAAATTTAACTAGACTTGAAAAAGTTCCCCCCCCAAAAATTCAAAGATCCACACAAAGAAAGCAATGCAAATTCAATCTCAGCTATCACCTGATGAGCCAAAGGAGGAGCAGAGGCCACCAAGCTGGTTATTAGCCTACCATAAATCAGGACAGTTTGTGAATTACATGGAGACAAAAACACCTCAAATTTGACAAACATATAATAAATGGAGGATTGTAATTTGCCCATCCAAATTAAAGAAGAATAAAAAAATTAACTTAATTTCTGTGGCACTTAGAAGGCATTTTGAAACTAAAATAATCTCTCCCGCAAAGGAGGTAGTCATCAACTTCAGGAAGCATTGTGGTGGATATACCCCTGTCTACATCAAAGGAGTGAAGTGGAAATGATCGACAACTTCAAGTTTCTAGGTGTCCAGATCACCAGCAAGCTGTCCTGGTTCCTCCACGCCGACGCTATAGTTAAGAAAGCCCATCAACACCTCTATTTTCTCAGGAGGCTAAGGAAATTTGGCATGTCCGCTACAACTCGCACCAACTTTTACAGATACACCACAGAAAGCATTCTTTCTGGTTGTATCACAGCTTGGTATGGCTCCTGCTCTGCCCAAGATCGCAAGAAGCTTCGAAGTCCATCACTCAAACCTGCCTCCCATCCACTGACGCTGTCTACACTTCCCGCTGCCTCGGAAAAGTAGCCAGCATAATCAAGGACCCCACGCACGTCGGCCATTCTCTCTTTCACCTTCTTCCATCGTGAAAAAGATACAAAAGTCTGAAGTCACATACCAACTGACTCAAGAACAGCTTCTTCCCTGCTGCCATCAGACTTTTGAATGGACCTACCTCATATTAAGTTGATCTTTCTCTACACCCTAGCTATGACTGTAACACTACATTCTGCACCCTCTCCTTTCCTCTCAATGTACGGTATGCTTTGTCTGTATAGCGTGCAAGAAACAATACTTTTCACTGTATAATACATGTGACAATAATAAATCAAATCAAAAAAAATCAAAGAAGTGAAAGACAGATAAAAGTTGTCTCACTTTCTCTGGCAGTTTCTGCATCTTTCCTTGAATTATGAGCTATAGTTCTAAAAAAATTAAGGTGGTGTTAATAAATTTGATTTGCTACAGGAGTTGCTAATTAGTTTTCTGGTTTCTAAAATTTGGAACTCCTCCCTTCAATCACCTCAGTGTATCTGGATCCCATTCGAACAAAAACATTTCCTACTGCTGTAGTGGGGGTTGCTGTTGGGAAAGCAGAGTTGACCAATTCTGTAACCTTTGCCTTCCCTGGAAATGTTTCACTGCTCCTTCCTGCCAGCACGTCCAAAGCTTTTCAGAATATCCCATGACTCATAACAGTTTAAGCTCAACCATCCTCACCCCGTTCACTTCCAGTAATACCAACATTCTTTGTAAAAGACTCACTTTGATTATGAGGTGCTCTTAGCCTTGCATTTTTCTCAAAGTAATGCAAAATCCTCAAGCGTCTCCGCCGACTTCAAACTCTGAACATGTTTAAACTTGTTTCTGGATTACTGTTGTCAGATGCACAGCTTTCCCCTACTTTTATTCCAGTAATCAAGGAACAAAGCCTTGACTTCAATCTGCATCTTTAGCACTGCTAATTGTCAAGCCTTGTAAGAATATTGTTGCACAAGTCCTAGCATTGTTTCGGCGCAGTGATGCTACATTGTTCGAGGTTCCATATTTCAGATTGGACATAAAGTCAAAGATACTTGGGATACATAGTTAGCCAAACTTTGACCATTGGAAATTCAGTCCCTCAAGCCCGCTCCACCGTTCAATTAGATCATGGCTGATCTACTGCCTCAGCGGTATTTTCCCATACTATCTCCATATCTTTGATGTCTTTACGATCTAGAAACCTATCAATTTCTGTCTTGAACATACTCAATTTCTGAGCCTCCACATCACTCTGGTGTAGAGAATTCCAAAGATTTACCACCCTCTAAATGCAGAAATTCCTCTTCAACCAAAATTCCAAAATGGCCTACCTCTTATTCGAAGATCATGTCCCCGGTCCTATACTCTCCATTCTTCCTGCACCTATCTTGTCAAGAAGCCCTGTAAGAATGTTGTACGGTCACCCCTCTTTCTTCTAAACTCTATAGGAGAATCCTGCCATCCCAGGAACCAGTCTGGTGAACTTTTGTTGCACTCCTTTTCAGGGAGTTGCATTTTACTATCCAGGTGCACTTGAACTTACCAGCACCTTATGAAAAAGCAATAGAGTTCTCCCAGTGCTCCTAGCCAACAAATAACCCTCAATCAACATCATCAGGAATGGTCATTCATCTCAGAGTTGTAAGTGTGCCTGAATTGTGCACAAATTGGCTCCCATGTTTACTTCCCAAATAATGGTTACATTGCTAAGCAATTAATTGGCTGCAAAGCTCTTTGAGAAGTCCTGAGGATATGAAAGGCACTATACAAGTGCTAATTCCTTCAATCTTTGTAACTACAACTGCAGAAGCAAGAGAGATGAAGGTTATAGTTTTGGAATGAGATGCGAGAAGATAGGTGAATGAAAGTGACCTTGTTTGCCTTTATTCTTTCTGGGGAGGGCATCACTGGGAAGGCCAACATTTGTTGTCCACTCCCAATTGCCCTTGAACAATATCTTGCTTGGCCATTTCAGAGGGCTGTTAAGAGTCAGCCACATTGCTGTGGATCTGGAATCACACATAGACCAGATATATTGAATTCAAATTTTACTATCTGCCATGGTGGGACTTGAATCCGGGTCCCCTGAGCATTACTCTTGGTCTCTGGATTACTAGTCCAGTGACAATACCACTATGCCGCCACCACCACCTCCTCTCACCTAACAGAAGTCCAAAAATTAAGAACTGAAGATCAAACTCTATTAATCTGTAACTCTATGATGAGGGGAGAAAAATGTAGAATAATTACAAAAGGAATTCAAGGGAAGACACAAAACAAAATTGTTGAGTGTTTGGCTGGAATGTGGAGAACTACAGATGGCATTGACAAGAGAGTTCATAAAGAATTTTAAAATAGTAAATTAAACAACTATTTGAAAAAGATCAAACTTGAAAGGAATGGGGAAAACTCCGACAGTACAGACTCTCTCGTTGCGCCAGTGTGGCTCGTTTTTGTGTTGTCACATTCTGCACAGAGAAGTTGCGCAAAATTATCTTAAAATGGATATGAATTATCGATGAGCATTTTTACACTGAATGATTGAAGATATTAATGCAATTTGATTATATTCAGTTTCAGTAATAGATTTAGATTAAACTTTGGCTTGCTGTCCTCATTCCCAATGATAAATGAATGCAGTCTGTGTGTTGTCATTTTTCCCCACTCATCTGAGCTTACATAATGCACACTTCATCACAAACAAAACTTCATTTAAGTGCGTGATTTTCTTCTTAGCACAGAACTGGATTGATGCAGCTTGAACAAATCACCTTCCCTAATACTCAGTTGATAAATGAGGTACGGTAGTGTAGTATTGCTCAACTAGTAATCCAGAGGCCCAGACTAAAGAGTTAGAGGGCTCGAGTTCAAATCCTGCTGCGGCAGAATTTGAATTCAATTAAAAAATCTAGAAATAAAAATTTGGTATCAATGTGAAAGCAACCATGAAACTGTCAGATTGTTGTAAAAAAACCAACTGGTTCACTAATGTTCTCTCGAGAAGGAAACCCGCCATCCTTAACAAATCTGGCCTACGTGTGCCTCCAGTCCCATGCCAACAGCTTAATCACTCTCTGAAATGGTCTAGCACACCACTTTACTGGGCAATTAAAGGTGAGAAATGAATGCCAGTTTTGCCAGTAATGATCATATCCCAGAAATGAATGTTTAAAAAGCTAAAGGACAGAGTTTGGAAGTCTGAGCTTGAGTGCACTGTTTTTGCGAGAAGCTACAGACTATACAAGAGCAGTTTGTCACGGAATGTGTGTCATCCCAAGCTGCTCTTGAAATCTAGCTTCACAACTGCAAAGCCCTCTCCTGATCAATCCTTGACCCCCATGTCCTTGCAAACCTAGACCCTGGGGGGCGGGGGGGATGCTCCCATCCCGCTACGCTAATTTTTTGTCGGCCGATTCACGGGATTCCCGTGAGCGTTCGCGCTGCGCTTGCGTCTCCCAGGCCCGGATTTCCGGCGGCACCAGAAATCGGCTGGGATAGTATTTAACATGTCATTTAAATATTATTAGTGGGCCTGGGACAAAATTCTCCGGGCCTTCTAGCATCTCCCACCCCGCCAGGAGTATTTCACTCCAGTGGGGTTCAGACTAGCTCCCCACTTTTAGGGAACTAGTAGCCTGACTCCAGAGAGGAGAGGGGGGGGGGCAATCGGGGGGCCCCTGGGGGAGGGGGGTCAGGCGGCAGGGGTGTGGTGCTCCCTGGGCCTACGCAGCCTGGCAGTGCTAGCCTGTGCCCCGGCACTGCCTAGGGGACAAAGTGCCCATGCCCAGGGGGCACCTTGGCACTGCCCATCAGGCATGTGGTAGTGCCAAGGGGGCAGGGCCTGTTGGGGGATGATTGGTGGGAGTGGGGGTTCCCGCTGCCACTCTACATTGGGATCCGGTTTGGGCAGGTGAGAGGCCAGCGATCAGGGCGGGCTGGAGATTGGGCACTTCGGGACTGGGGGTGCTTCAGGACTGGCCTCTGCATTGCAAATTCTAGTGAGAACTCCCACTGAAAAAACCAGCGTGATTTACTCCAGTTTATCTGTGAATTCAACACTTGGAACTTTTTTGGAATAATCTCCCCTCGTGCTTCTTGACTTGCCACAGCCTTTGGCATGGTTGACCATACCAGCCTCCTCAAATGCATCTCTACTATTATCTAACTGGATGGGACTGCACCTACCTCTTCCATTCTGAACTAGCTCATTGTAGCAAGAGAACCACTTGCAATTGATTCTCTTCTCACTCCTGCACTGTTACCAATGATTGATCCTTTGCCCCTCTTATTTGTCATCAACATGCAGCCTTCATTCTTGTTTTCAAATTCCTCTATGACCTTGCCCTCCCCATCTCTGTAATCTTCTCTAGCCCCATGACCTGAGATATCAGCACTCCTATAATTCTGGCCTTTTCAGCATTTCCAACTTCCACCGTTGGTGACCATGCCTTCAGCTGCCTGATCTGTAAGCTCTGGAACTTCCTCCTTAGATCTCTCAATGTCTTTGTCTCCTTCTCTGCCTTTAACACACCCGTTAAAATGTACCTTTTTGACCAAGCTTTAGGTCATCTCCTCTAATATTCCGAAATAACTTGGGATTATATTGCTTTAAAACACTCTGGTGAAGTTCCTTGGAATGTTGTATTACAGGGTGGCTAAACCATGACACGTGAGCTTCATGTGGCTCTTTTACAGATACAGTGGGCAGGTGTTAAGACAGTGAGATTGATCTAGATCATTCTGAAGAATTGGGTGGGGCCTTGGCTCAGAGAACAGAGCCGCCACATCCACCAGTCCAACTCCAACCCGAGTGGTTCAGCCCAATTTCTGGGATTTGACAATGCAGAGGCCAGTCACTCCGTAACTGCTGCTCCCAAGTGCAACCTGCAGAGTACCTTCCCATACTGTAGCATCTGTCTGATACCACCCCAGCTGCAGGACTCAATGCTGCTGAACTGAGATGATTCGATTTATTGTCACATGTATTGGTATACAGCAAAAAATATTGTTTCTTGCGCACAATACAGACAAAGCATGCCGTTCATAGATAAGGAAAGGAGAAATTGCAGAATGTAGTGTTACAGCCATAGCTAGGGTGTAGAGAAAGATCAATCTGATGCAAGGTAAGTCCATTCAAAAGTCTGATCGTAGCAGGAAAGATAGCAGGGTCTGGGTGGGGTGAGGGTTGAGGTTGAGAATGGAGCTGAAGGTGAGGGGCACGATAGAGGCTGAGAATCAGGACCTGTGGTTTGGGGCCTGACAACTGCTTCTATCCACCCCAGCTCTCCCACATGCAGGAAAGGTGGAGAAATCCAGGTAGGAAGGAGGGAGGAATAGGAAGAGGGGATGAGTGAGTGGAGGGCTGAGTGAGAAGATAGGGCATGAGTGAGTGAATGAGTAGCGATGGGAGGGAGGGCATGCATGAGTGGCGATTGGAGGGCATGAGTTAGTGAGTGGGGGCTGTGAGGGGAGGGAGGACACCAGTGAATGAATGGGGAAGGAGGGCACAAAAATATGCAAGAGTAATAAAACTGAGTCTGTAAAAGTAATCCACGTCTTGCATCTCTCAAATATCTGGCTATTATCGTTTGGCCACCCATTTTATTATGTGAAAAAGGTGTTATATAAATACAGTTGCTGTTGTACATTCCTCTTGGCTTAGGCCAAGTGTAGGGAACCTGGTTCCATATCGACTCAAGAACCAGGACTGCTTCATGCCTGAAACTAGCCATAGACAACAACTTACCCTTATGTAGCACCTTTAAAGTAGTAAAACCTCCCAAGGCACTTCACAGACACATCATCAGAATCAAACTCACACACAGCCACATAAGGAGACATGAGCCAAAGCCTTCTATTAAGCAGTGTCTTAAAGGACCATAGAGAAGTGGAGAGAGAGAAAGATTTTGGGAAGGAGTTCCAGGCCTTAGGACTTTGAAGATACACCAATAATAAGAAGGAAGTTGGGGATGCACAAGAGGGCAGAAAAGGAGGAACTCAGAGTTCTAAGAGGGTAGTAGGGCTGTAGGAGCTTACTGTTATGGGGAACAGTGAGGCCATGGAGGAATTTGACCACAAGGATAAGAGTTTGAGATTTGAGGCATTGTCAAACCAGGAGCCAATGCAGGTAAGCAAACACCATGGTGGTGGGATAAAGAGATTTGGTGCAGGACAGTTTATGGGCAGAATTTTGGATGAAGTCAAGTGTACCAAGAGTCCAAGATATGATTCTGGCCGGGAAAATGTCTGAATAGTTGAGGGTTTGAGCAGCAGATAGTTGAAGCGAATGGAGACAAGTTATGATAGTGTTGGCAATGGAGAGGATATAGGATCAGAAGATTAACTCATCAAGTCCAGAAGCTTGCTGCTGGAGGTTGCATGACTTGGGGAAGAGGACAGTGATAAAGACAAGTGCGAATTGCGGTTAGACCATCATCATACAGGTTAGTTTTACCCTACTGATGTTGTTGTAATAGGAATCCTGCTGACTGAAAGAGAAACAGCAGGTTCCAACACTCAGTGCATGTGCTTGGCTGAGGAGCCAATGGCGCAAAGTTGCCATCTGTGGGGTTATAACTGAATGGCTGCAAGTTAGTGTCCACCACCCCCCCCCCCCACCCCTCCTGATCTACTAGTTGTAAAAGGCAATATGAAAAGCTTCAATCTATTTCCTGATGCATCTGATTCCATAGCATTAAAGATACAAGATTGTTGGCATGAGAAATGGGAAATACACCTATTCGCTCCACTTGGTTGAGGCCAAGTGTAGGGAACCTGCTTCTATGTCAACTCAAGAGTCAGGACTGCTTCATGCCCGAAACTGGACACTCCTCTGCTTCAGCTACAGCCACAAAATTCAACAAAGATAAACAGAATTTCTGGATCCTTCAAAAAAAATATTTCAACTCGGGTCTGAAACGGTTAAAAGGTTAGACTCGCCTCACAGCAGAAAGGTGCTGGTTTTAAAAATAGCTTAAATAGACACAGTCTGTCTATACTCCAGTCCAGACATCAAGAGTCTCCCTCGCTTTGTTCACAAATAGCACAAGGTGATTAATTCGATATTTAATTTTGTTGTTGCTTTCAACACTGCCAAGAAGTGAGGTGTTGGATTAAGTGCTGTTTCTCAGCTATTACGATGGTAGTCATGATGTGGAGATGCCGGCGTTATCACAGAGGTCATCCAGAGAAAAAAGGTAAAATATAAATTGAAACCAAACAATGACATGGCATATGACTGAAAATAATCTATGGCAAAACATGTTTTTCTGCGCAAGATTAAACTTGCATTTCCAAAAATAACACACTAGGCCAGAACCCATCGTTTCCAAACTAGAGATCAACAATAAACCTGAAATAGCTCTTATTAACATCAGACGTTAAGTACCAGAAGCTTGGCCTTTGTCCCAATACCTGATGGTTTACACTAGACCAGTTAAAGAATGAGAGGTAAGCTCTTTTGGAGAGCTGATGCAGACTCGATGGGCTGAATGGCCTCTTTTGGCACTGTTGGGATTTTATTGTAGGTAGATAGGTGGGAAGAGGGGAGGAAGAGTAGGGAACTGAAGAGAACATGGAAAGAAGAGGTGAAAGCCATTTAAACCTGGGTCTTTGCTGAGTCAGCTGAACTTTGACAATCGGAAATAGGGCAGGAATAGACCATTTGGCTCCTCGAGCCTGCTCTGCCATTCAATTAAATCGTGACTGATTTTCTACCTCAATACCCTTTTCCCACAATATCCCCATATCCCTTGAAATCTTTTGATCTTTGTCTTGAATATACCCAATATCTGAGCCTCCACATTTCTCCAAGATAGAAAATTCCAAAGATCCATTACTCTGTGTCAAGAGATTACTCCTCATCTCAATCTTGTGTGGGTCCTTATAGAAAGCTTTCTGAAAATCCAAATACACTACATGCACGGGTTCCCCCCATCTATTCTGCTAGTTACATCTCAAATAATTCTAATAGGTTTGTCAAACAGGATTTCCCTTCCATAAATCCACATTGACATTATCCAATCTTAATATTATTTTCTAAGTGATCAATTATCACATCTGTTGTAGCAGATTCTAGCATTTTCCATACTATTGATTTCAGGCTAACAGGTGTAAGTTCCCTGTGTTCTTTCTCCATCCATTTTTAAATAATGGGGTTATATTTTCTCCTTTTCAATCTGCAGAAACCATTTCAGAATTTAAGAATTTTGGAAGATAACTAACAATGCTTCCATTATTTCTATAACAAGCTCTTTCTGAGATAAAGTTTTCTTTAAAAAGTTTGATTAGTAAGTTTGCGGACGACACAAAGGTTGGTGGATTTGCGGATCGTGATGAGGACCATAAGAGGATATAGCAGGACATAGTTCGGTTGGAGACTTGGGCGGAGAGATGGCAGATGGAGTTTAATCCAGACAAATGGGAGATGATGCATTTTGGAAGGTCTATTACAGATAGGAAATATACGGTAAATGGCAGAACCCTTAAAAGTATTGATAGGCAGAGGGATCTGGGTGTATAGGTACACAGGTCACTGAAAGTGGCAACGCAGGTGGAAAAGGTAGTCAAGAAGGCATACAGCATGCTTGCTTTCATCAGCCGGGGCATTGAGTTTAAAAATTGGCAAGTCATGTTGCAACTTTATAGAACCTTAGTTAGGCTGCACTTGGAATATAGTGTTCAATTCTGGTCGCCACACTACCAGAAGGATGTGGAGACTTTGGAGAGGGTACAGAAAAGATTTACCAGGATGTTGCCTGGTATGGAGGGCATTAGCTATGAGGAGAGGTTGGAGAAACTTGGTTTGTTCTCACTGGAACGACGGAGGTTGAGGGACAACCTGATAGAAGTCTACAAGATTATGAGGGGCATGGAGAGAGTGGATAGTCAGAAGCTTTTTCCCAGGATGTAAGAGTCTAGGGGGCATACACTACAGTTTGCTTATCGCCACAACAGGTCCACAGCAGACGCCACCCCCCCTGGCCCTACACTCAATGCCAGAAACACCTGGAGAACAAAGACACTTATCTCAGACTTTAATTTATTGACTATAGCTCAGCCTTCAGCACCATTATTCCAACAAAACTCATCTCCAAATTCTGTGGCCCAGGGTTCAGCTCCTCACTCTGCGACTGGATCCTCGACTTTCTAACCCACAGACTGCAATCAGTAAGGATAGGCAACGACATCTCCTCCACGATTATCCTCAACACCAGTGCCCTACGAGACTGTGGCCTCAGTCCCTTCCTATACCCCTTATACACCTACGACTCTGCGACCAAATTCCACTCCAACTCCATTTTCAAGTTTTCTGATGACACCACTGTGAGTCAGATCTCAAACAATGACGAGATGGAGTACAGGAAGAGACAGAGAATCTGGTCAATGTCAGTAAAATGAAGGAGACAGTCATTGACCTCAGGAAGCATAGTGGTGGACACGCCGCAGTCTACATTCACAGTGGAGTGGAAATGGTCGAGTGCTTCAATTTTCTAGGTGTACAGATCACCAACAACCTGTCCATGTCCCTCCACACTGATGCTATAGTTAAGAAAGCCCACCAATGCCTCTACTTCCTCAGGAGGCTAAGGAAATTCAGCATGTCCGCTATGACTCTCACCAACTTTTACAGTTGCACCATAGAGTATCCTTTCCTGATGTATCACAGCTTGCTATGACTCCTGTTCTGACCAAGACCGCAAGAAACTACAAAGGGTTGTGAACATAGCCCAATCCATCATGCATACCAGCCTCCCACCCATTGACACTGTCTACACTTCCCGCTGCCTCAGAAAAGTAGCCAGCATAATCAAGGACCCCACGCACCCTGGACACACACTCTTCCATCTTCTTCCATTGGGGAAAAGATACAAATGTCTGAAAACACGTACCAACTGACTCAAGAACAACTTCTTCCCTGCTGCAATCAGACTTTTGAATGGACCTACCATATATCTGATCTTTCTCTACACCCCATCTGTAACTGCATCACTATATTCTGCATTCTCTCCTTTTCTTCCCTATGAATGGTATGTTTTATCTGCATAGTGTGCAAGAAACAATACTTTTCACTGTATTCCAATACACATGACAATAATAAGTCAAATCGAACCATTGCCTACTATGATATATTCCTGCAATCTGCCTCAGCCAACTTGCCCCTCATGCCTTCGCACCTTGGTTTAGATTAAACACCCTAGTTCTGGATTGAACTACATCACTTTCAAGCTTCCAAGCAGAATTCTATCATATTATGGTCTAGTAGGTGCAGAGCTGTAATTGGCCATAGCAGCCTATGTCAAGAGAGGAAAAAAAGTTTCACATTAAAATATATTCTAATGAAGTAAGCTGCTCATTTATTTGCATAGCAGATTCTGTGTATTCATTGATTTAAATCGGTTTTATCACACTGACCAGCACAGAATGACTTATTCACCTTATACTTCCTGCACAATCTAAAAAAAAAATCTACCTGATGTGACAAGTTATGTGCCACAGGGATTAGTCCTGGGGCCTTAATTTTTACAATTTATATAAATGACTTGGATGAAGGGACTGAAGGAATGGTTACTAAATTTGCTGATGACACAGATAGGTAGGAAGTAAATTGTTAAGAGGATGTAAGGAGGCTACAAAGGGACATATGTTAAGTGAGAGGGCAAAATCTGGCAAATGGAGTATGTGGGTAAATGTGAAATTGTCCATTTTGGCAGGAAGAATTTAAAAGCTCATTATCTAAATGGTGAGAGATTGCAGAGCTCTGAGATGCAGAGGGATCTGGGTGTCCTAGCGCACGTATCACAAAAGGCTAGTATGCAGGTACAGCAAGTAATTATGAAAGCTAATAGAATGTTATTATTTGTGAGGGGAACTGATTACAAAAGTAGTGACATTATGTTTCAGTTATACAGATAATGTGAACAGTATTGGTCACCTTATTTAAGAAAATATGTAAATGCATTAGAAGCACTTCAAGGTTTACTAGACTAATACCAGGAATAGGCGGGTTGTCTTATGAAAGGTTGGGGAGGTTAGGTTTGTATCCACTAGAGTTTAGAAGAGTAAGATGCGATATGATCGAAACCTTTAAGATCCTTAGGGGTGCTGATAGGGATGTAGAGAAGATGAAGAAGAACACAGAACTAGGGGTTACTGTTTCAAACTAAGGGGTCATTCATTTAAGACAGATGAGAATTTCCTTTTCTCAGAGTCATGGGTTTCTGGAATTCTCTTTCTCAAAAGGCAGTGCAAGCAAAGTCTTTGGATATTTTTACGGCAGAGCTAGATAGATTGTTGTTTAACAAGAGGGTGAAAGGTTATGTGGGGTTGAAGTTACAAGCAGATCAGTCATGAATGTTGGAGCAGGCTCGAGGGGCCAAATGACCTACTCCTAATTCATATGTTGCCAGTGTGCAACTCTTCAAAATTTCCCATCCAAATACAAGGACCTCGAAATTCAGGTGGGAACACTTTGGGTGCTTTGGAAACCTGAATGGTGAGGCTCAAGGCCCACTTGGTATTAGTGCCTGAGGTCTTGCTTTCCTTAGGCAGCCTTCTGCTCTCTACGGCCAAACAGGTTGGAGGAACAGGTCGCTGAAAGACCAACAGTGGCCCTCAGGTAAATGAGGAAAGAAATGAGGCAATATAATGTGGATAAATGTGAGGTTATCCACTTCAGTAGCAATAATAGGAAGGCAGATTATTATTTGAATGGGAAATTGAGAGAGGTGGATATTCAGAGAGACCTTGGTATCTGCATGCATCAACCGCTGAAAGTAAGTGCGCCAGTACAGCAGGCAGTAAAGGTGACAAATGGTATGTTGGCCTTCATAGCAAGAGGATTTGAGTATCGGAATAGGGATGTTTTACTGCAATTGTACAGGACATTTGTGAGGTCACACCTAAAGTACAGTTAAAGTTTATTTATTAGTCACAAGTAGGCTTACATTCACACTGAAATGAAGTTACTGTGAAAATCCCCTAGTTGTCACACTCCAGCGCCTGTTCGGGTACACCGAGAGAGAATTTAGCATGGCCAATTCACCTAACCTACACTTCTTTGGACTGTGGAAGGAAACCAGACCACCCGGAGGAAATCCACGCAGATATGGGGAGAATTGTGTGCAGTTTTGGTGTCCTTATCCAAGGAAGGATGTCCTTGTTATAGAGGGAATACAGCGAAAGTTTACCAGGCTGATTCTTGTGATGGCAGGTCTGTCATATGAGACGAGACCAAGTCGATTAGGAATATATTCATTGGAGTTTAGAAGAGCGAGAGGGGATCTCATAGAAATGTCTAAAATTCCAACAGGATTAGAGAGGGTAGATTCAGAAAGAATGTTCCCGATGGTGGGGGAGTCCAGAACTAGGGGTCATAGTTTGAGGATAAGAGGTAAACCTTTTAGGACTGAGGTGAGGAGCAATTTCTTCACTCAGAAGGTGGTGAATGTGTGGAATTCATTACCACAGAAAGTAGCTGAGGCCAAAACGTTGTGTGATTTCAATAAGAAATCAGATGTAGCTCTTGGGGCTATAGAGGTGAAGGGATATGGGAGGACGGGGGATGAAGATATTGAATATGATCAGCCATGATCAAAATTAATGGTGGAGCCGAATGGCCTACTCATGCTTCTAGTTTCTATGAGAGTTGGGGGTAAACGGTAGACATGGCCGGGGTAGACAAGAGTGGCAACATGCAATGTTAAATCTGTTCCTCCTGGTTCCACACAAGTACATGTCTTGCTAGTTGCCACTTTTAAAGGATAGCTCACTGGGCCGCATGTAGGCTTGCTTCACTTCAACACACCCCCCACCCCTCCCCCAACTGAATCTTTTGATGGTAGAGAGAAAATTGATTTTGTAACAGGGACCTCAAACATGGGCTAGATAGAACAAAGAAAATTACAGCACAGGAACAGGCCCTTCGACCCTCCAAGCCTCCACCAGCCATGCTGCCTGACTTAACTAAAACCCCCTACCCTTCCGGGGACCATATCCCTCTATTCCCATCCTATTCATGTATTTGTCAAGATGCCCCTTAATAGCCACTACCGTATTCGCTTCCACTACCTCCCCTGGCAGCGAGTTCCAGGCACCCACCATCCTCTGTGTAAAAAATCTGCCTTGTGCATCTCCTTTAAACCTTGCCCCTCGCATCTTAAACTTGTGCCTCCTAGTAATTGACTCTTCCACGCTGGGAAAAAGCTTCTGACTAGATGCCATATGTACCTTTATAAAGAGCCCAATGTCCATTTTAGGCATGGACTCTGACAGCAGTATTTTTGGCTTTGTACCAATATGACAATGCCTCCAGCTTGTAATGAGCATGCGCTAAGTACCTGTTAGACTGGAGTCTTAGGAGGTTAATTACAAGCTGAGAAAGGGGTGCTGTGTAGACTAATATCTAGGCGCTGGTGTCCTTTATCCTAAAGTTCCCACTTGCATGACAGAAATAGTTGCCTTAGCTTGTACCTGTTAAAAATACAAATTATTTTCTCTCCACACTCCACAAGCTGTTTGTATTTATGATCTTATCCTGAAGAGTCCATTCAAAACACAGAATTTTTACAATGCAATTAGACAACTCAGTAATCTCAATTCACTGAGGTTCATTCAGATAGTGCAAACTATAAATTAAAACAGGAAAATAAAGCCGCATTGATCCAATTCCACTGATGGTAAAATTGTCCAACAGCACTAGAAGTAAAGTGTCAGACTCAAATTTTCAACCCAACAATTTTTGAGCACAAAGGATTTGCTGTTGTGTTAAAGGAGTCAGAAATAGTGACCCTCACCAGCTGGTCCGCTGGTTTTAATTCAACTATTTAACTATTAATTGATCTCTCCCGCATGGTTAAATATAGTAACTTGTCCCAGCCATTTTTTCCTCATGCTATCACCAACACAGACTGAGTTTGAGAAAAATGTTCAGAAATCTCTATTTACTCTTTTTTAAAAAAAAGTTGAGGTTTCTATTTTTATTTAAATATAAACTACATGCTCTATATTGGCAAACTTGGATAATCCAGATTTTAAAATTGCTCAGTTCCCCAACTGAGTAATCTCATTAACCTGCAGCAACCATATTCCAATTATTGTGCGCCTGCTTTTACCCTTCTTTTCATCAAATTCCAGTGACATTTCCTCCCCACTTCCATCACATAACTAACTACACAACAAATCGAGCCAAAGCAGAGAGGACACCTTCTAACAAACCTCTGTCAACGATGTCCTGAAAATGGTCACTGGAGGCATTCAAATCAACTCACTAATAGGGTTAATCTCTTCCACTCTGATGATTTGTCCTCCTTTTCCAAGACATTGGTTTTGATAAGCACACCAGCTTCCTCTTAGTAACACACTGAAGTGACTGTTACTCACAATTGTTGGGAACGGGAACCATGACTGAGTTTTCCTTTCCCAATTGTGCCCCAGATACTAAGAAAGGTCAGTGTTGGGAAGCCGGTGAGGTTAGAGGGACTGATCGGAGGTGCAAGGAATGAAAGTTCTTCGAAGGACTTGGTGCTCAAGATATACTATGAATCTGGGAAGCTGCAATTGAAAAGAACTCCCCTTAACTAGTTATTGGCAACATGAATTATATTGTGTTGATGCAGAGTGTTTTTTTGTTACAAAGCAACCATACGAAAAAGGAACAGAATATAAACCATTTAATCCTCTAACTATAGTTACCTGTCTGAAATAGAGTTTGAAAACATCTGAGAAGAAAGCAGCTCCCAAGAGCAGCACAAACACCGCTTTGAAAAATGTGCCAGCGAAAGACAGCACGAAGTGTAGCTTAAGGGAGGAGAGTGGCTCCATCTTCAAAGTGATGAAGCAGGTCCACTCAACACGGTCATCGCCAAGGTCATGAATTCAGCTGTGAATGGTATTGAGCACATCATGCATGAGACTTCCTGCCTGACCCATTCAAAGGAAAGACTTGCATTTATATAGCATCTATCAAGGCCACAGGACATCCCAAACTATTTTGCAGGCACTGAAATGCAGTCACTGTTGTGATGTAGGAGATGCAACAGCAAACATGTGCACAGCAAGCTCCCACAAACAACAAAATGCTAGTGGCCAGGTAATCGGTTGTTGTGATGTTGATTCTGCCAGGACACCCAGATAACTCCCCCATTATTCTCAAAATATTGCCATGGCGTCTTTTACGTCAATCTGAGAGGGGTTCAGCATTTCATCTGAAAAACCGCACTTGCAGCAGTGCAGTAACACCCTCAGTACAGCAGATTCTTGTGCTGATGTTGGAAGGACAAAGGCCATGACCAAGTACACCAGCTCAGAATAAAATTCGACAATGCACTGAACAACAGACAAATGGGCTCTGATTGAAAAGATACCTCAAGGACTAATTATCAAAGAAACTGCAATAGGTCTTCATGGACACGCATTGTAAACTCCAGAGCTTCTGCTTGACAATAGTTTTCAAAAATACTGCGGGAGGGAACAGAAGGTCAGGGGGGGGGAATGGGTTTGCACACACAGGTCTGCTCATGATCAACTATTCCTCCTGCCTGTACCACTTTGTTAAAACTGTTTTAAGACATTATCCTTCATTCTGCATGACACATGTTCACTGTCACGGAAATACTGTGGCTAACTTTCCAATTGAGAATCAGTTGGCCTCAGTCTTATAAAAGGGTCTTTCAGAATCTTTCACTAGGGCAAAAAAAAAACGTTTTGTTAAATTAGTGTTCTTTACAACCCTATTTCAGGTTTTAAATATCTCTATTGCTTTTTGTTTTGTCACCAGTGTGGCAGCTTACGCTTACCTCCTTTTACCCAATTGTGTCTCTTCATCATGCCCATTAATTGCAGTCTAGAGTTAGTAGAAATGAACATAGTCAAACAATGTGATTATACATTCAATTTTTCCCTTGTATGGAAAGCTCCTGGCATTGACTAAACATCTCCCTACAGATAAGTATTTAGACATCTAACTATATGTGGAACAGGGAGTCAGTTAGCTCAGTTGACTGGATGGCTGGTTCATGATGCAGAACAATGCCAACAGTGTGGGTTCAATTCCCGTACCAGCTGAGGTTATTTATGAAGGTCTGCCTTCTCAGCCTTGCCCTTCCTGAGGTGTGGTGATCCTCAGGTTAAATTACCACTAGTCACCCTTTGAAGAAGAGAGCAGCCTGTGGTCATCTGGGACTACGGCGACTTTATACATAGGACTCCATTTCATTCTAAGCAACAGACATGGCTAATCCGAATGCACACTCATCGGAACTCAACTTTCAGACTGCAAGTTCCACTTCAGAGTCAGACTGACATTTCAGTACTGACGGAAGCACCACATTTTCGGTGGAGTCATCTTTTGGTTTACGCGTTAGATGAAGGCCTCTTCAACTCTCTCAGATCAACGTGAAAGATCCCAGGACACTATTTTGAATAAAATCAATGAAGTTATTTTAATGCCCTGGTGAACATTTATTCCTCAATCCAATCACTTGAAAAAAGTAATTCATCATTGCTACTGATTCTGTGCAGACATTTCCTCCAAAGCAGTCCTAATACCGTAAAACTACTTGATTGGCTACAAAGTGCTTTGTGATGCCCTGAGAATGTGAAATATGCTGTATAAATGCAATTTACTATATCAGGCATATTTGTACCTACAAGTGTATTAAAAATCAGGGCAGTTTAAAACTATGCACTTACTTCCATTGACAGGTATCAGGATCTGTATTCAGCCTATCCTCAAAACTAATTTTTGGAACCCTTAAAACGAGCAGCAGAAGTGGAATCTGGGGTCAATTTCATTCTAGATTCTGAAAGTAAATAGGCAGTTCAACAGCTTAAGGGCTACTGAAGTTGCACACTGCTTTGACAAGAATCTGCAAATAAAGCTTCCACTGTGCAAGAGTACTGTGTAAAGTTCCAAATCAATAACAAGCATTGCTATTTGTATCAACAGTTAGAGCAAGTTTTCAATGAAAAAAATCTTCAAACATCTTATACGCCAACATTCTAGAATGTAAATGAGAGCAGGTCAATTCAGAAAATAAGATTTGGGATTATAGTTCGAGTAATTTGATACATGGCATGTGGTAAGTGCAGTACACTCGGGAAAGGTGACTTTAGACCTATGGTTCCCAGTGCTGACAGCTGCATTCACACAGGAAGGTACAACATAGATTTTTTTTTCTGAAGCCAAGAATATGTGCACTATAAACATATCCTAAAATATCCATCAGCATTTCAATAAGTCAATTGGATGGATTGCTTTTCTTTTGACATTGTGAAAGGCACAGCACCCTATTTAAACTTTTGTTGCCATGATCATTCTTCATTATAATTAATTACAATAAACCCACAAGGATATACTTAAGATTGAACAATTAATGGCCCGTTAAAAGCCAGAACATCTTGCTTAGTTTAATTACCAGAGTCCCGTTCTTCCCTTTTTTGCATGAATTATCCCAGTATTTCAGTTTAATCTGCCAAACAGTTGCTAAACAATAGCTTTAATGAGTATTTTGTAAGCAAGTCCATTTTGCAAACAATTTCTGTAGCATCTTGGGAATGAGACAGTCCAACACATTGCATTACTGCAACCTTCAAAGAATTTAGATTTTAAAAAAGTAATGTATCCTAAGACAGATTTCCACACGGACCTATGACGATTGAATATTTAATAAACTTGAACATGTTTTCATCATTTAGCAAACTTGTTTTCTGGTTTTAAAAGAATTTGATTTTATCAATATAGTGTTTCTCAATATTTCCAAAGCACTACATAATGAAGTACTTTTGAGGTGTTCTCACTGTTGTAATACAGGGTTGTACAGCAGCCAAACTGCGTACAGCAAGGTCCCACAAATAGCAATGGGATAAACAACTGGGGATCAAGAATGTGATTATGTACTGAACTTGTGATTCAGAGACCTCAGTTCAAATCCCACAACAGTGACTGAGGAATTTAATTTCAGTTGATTAAAGAAATCTGAAATAAAAATCTAGTATTAGCCATGGTGATCATACATCCATTGGACTGCCATATAAACCCCATCTGGTTCACTAATGTCCTTTAGGGTTGGAAATCTGCCATCCTTGCCCATTCTAGCTGACATAAAATTCCAGACCCAGAGCATTGTGGTTGCCCTCTGAAATGGCTAGCAAGTTAAGGCAATTAGAGATGAGCAATAAATACTGGCCTTACCAGTGAAGCCCACTCCGTTATTGTGGTTTTATCTTGGAATTCATTAGCTTTTTACTCTACAAGAAATCTTGCTGGAAGCAATAGTCTTTTGTTGAGCATACATTTATTTACACATTTACAGTGGCTAAACGAGAGCAAGACATAGTTAACGCTACCCTCAAAGATGTTCCTCAGTCATCTTGAGTGACATAGCCTTTTGTGCACATGCTCAGTAGCTATCTTTAGAATTATCCCTCTACTTCATGTGAATGAAAGAAAAATGGAAAAATAACAAATCATTTTTTTTGATGGGAGTTAATTATGGGATGCATTTCAGCCAGGACTTTCTCCTGACCTGCTTTGAATAGTGCATGGGATTTTTTATCTCCATCCGAGAGGGCAAAGTCTCAGTTTAACATCTCATTCAAAAGGCAACATCTGACAGTGCAAAACTCCCTTAGTGCTGTGCTGAGGGAGCTAGGATTATGTGCTTAGATTCCAAAGTAGGACCTGAATCCTCACACACACCAAAAGGAACAGAAAAAATAAGGGACCTTTCTCAACCACAAGTTTCTGCTGTCATTAGCACATTTCAATCTTATGAAACCCAATCTTGCATCTTTAGCAGCCACCTCTACTCTGCTAAAGCATCACAGTAATTTTGCAATCCATTTTATCAAAATTGTCTATTGTAACTTTTGGTCAAAAACACTAATTATAAAACTCTTGATAAGATTTCTTTACATACATCCTATCCTCGCTTTAAAGTTCTCTGCTAGTAAGCTATCTGTTTTTGCATTTATATAGCACTTTTCATAACTTCAAGGTGTCCCAAAGTGTTTTACAGCCAATCAGATCCTTTTCAGCTATAATCACTGTTGCAGTGTAGGAAATGCGACAGTCAATTTGCATACAGCATGCTCTCACAAACAGCAGTGTGGTAATGACCAGATTACCTGTCTCCAGATGTTGATTGAGGGATAAATATTGGCCAGGACACCTGGAATAATTCGCCTGCTCCTAGTCAAAATTGTATCATGGGAACTTTTACATCCACCCATGAGGGCAGATGGGGCCTCGGTTTAAAGTCTCACCTGAAAGGCGGCATTGCCAAATGGCATGGTCACATATTATTCCAGGTTATGCACAACAGGGTCTCCATAACACGCAAAATGCTCAACTCTCAGGCAGCACTTTTAGTGTGGGGCACAGTTTAGTTACTAACGGATGTTGTGTTGGCTTGGCTCAGTTAGCAGCATTCACAACTGACTGAGGGGTTGAGAGTTTAAGCTCCTTTAGTGGTGTACACCAACTGACCTGTTGAGCACTGAGGGTGTCCCGATTAACACTTATCCTTCAAGCAACATCTGAAATGAAAAGATCAACAACCGAAAACGTTAACAACATTTCCCTCTCCACGGTGGTTACCAGACTTGCTCATTATTGCCAGCATTTTCTGCTTCTTTTTCTGAAACGGATCATCTAGTTACTTATTACATTGCTGCTTTTGGGACATTGCTGTGCACAAATTGGCTGCTGGGTATCCAGCCTTACAATAGTAGCTCTACTTCAGAAGTACTTCACTGGTTGCCAAGCGTCTTGCAAAGTTCTACGGCTGTGAAAGGCGCTTTAATAATGCAAAGTCTATGTACTTGGCGGGTAACAAAATGGGTTTAATCAGCAGGAGGAGGAGGAATTTCTGACAGCCTAATAACTGCAGTGCTACAAAACAACCACACAGACCCTTGCTTTTATGCATTACATTGCACAGTTCAAACAAACAGTAGCTGTTCTATTTGTTGACAAAGCAATCAAACAGATAGGGAAGATGGGAGTCACATGAATGCTGGGAACAGCAATACTAATTACTGTGAACAGATTGTATAAGAACCATGTGGCCATTTATGATTTGCACCCTTACACATTACAGCCCTTTCACCAGCAGTAACAAATAGGCATGTATAGAATGCCTCCAGGATGTGAGAAAGCTAGAAGATCAAGACTTGTGTTAGAACCTCACTTTAAAAAGGGGTCTACAGTATTGCTTTCATGTAGTTTTTCAGGGCTAGAAGGGTTGAATGGAGATCTACCAAAGGTGGTTGTCCAAGATTCAAATTTAGAAGAGCTTTCATTAATTAGTGCCTTTTGTAATTTCAAAATGTCCCCTTTTTATAAAGTGATGTTGGCTGAGGGACAAATATTGACCTGCGTACCTTACCAGCAACAGCCTAAAAGGTAATTTCCAAGGGGAACGGAGCGGCAACAGGTAAAGAGCTAAGATTTGAGGGAGAACTCCTGTTTCCTCCTGGATACAAAGCAAATATCACTGACAGAATTTTTTTTAAAATCGTATACTTCACCAGCAGCCAACGAAGAGCAACCCAGCACATTCTCTCTGCAACCAAATTTGGTGAGGGAACCTGAAGCAGGCATCAAGTCTTTCAAATACATATGCAAGCGGACTAATGTCTTTTTGAAGCAACTGTCCAAAACACCTAAATAGTTGGCCACACAAATAGAGTGGTGCCTGTAATGGTGGCGCTGATCAGACCTCACTACCAGAAGAAATTGGTCCTTTCCGCCCCGACTTTCATTGAAAAATCAGATATAGATAATCAATTTCTGAAACTGTTAAGGTAATTAGGGCAGGATGCACTGGAATCAATGTGAAGCTAAACGTTATTCAGCAGGCCTATAGGTTCAGCTCAACATGACTATGCATCTCAACAAATTTTTGAAAACACCCTTCTGCAATTATTTTCTCATTTCAAAGCTTCTATGGTAGGAGGTGTAATGTCAGTTAATCCCTCAGCTGAGGAGTGCAGATTTTTCTTTGAATTCTTAATTCTTACCACAGAAGCCATTTTAGAGATTGTAAAACTGAGCAGGAACTCACCAAAAAAAATTAATTTCTGAATACTGTTGAAAAGAGATATGTTATGGAAGCTTCTCATCATAAACTCAAATCGGGACAGATGCAAGAATACCAAATTTCAAACAAAGCAACAATTTATATTGCACGAGAAAAAGGGTTGGCATGTCGACTCTTCGTTGGCCTAATGAGCATTTTTATACAGCTCCGTCATAACCGCCTTGCTCTCCTATTCAATGCCTCAGTTAATAAAGGCAAGTATCCCATATGCGTTCTTAACCATCTTATCTACCTGTTCTGTTGCCTTTCAGGGACCTATGTATATGCACCACAAGATCCCTCTGGACCTCTATTTTTCCCAGCATCCTTCTAAAACTTGAGTGAGTTCAACCGCTGGAGTATTAAAAAAATTATTTCCTGAGACGTGGGCGTTGCTGGTAGAACCAGCATTTGCTGCGCATCCCTAATTGCCCTTAAACTGAATGGATTATTAAGAGTCCGTCATGGTGGGATTTGAACCCGAGTCTTCAGAGCATTCCATGGGTCTCTGAAATACTAGTCCTGTGACTATACTACTAAGCCACAGCCTACGCAATCTAATATTCTATTGCTGGACTTACCATACGTGGACAAGGCAGAAACCAAGCCTCAAAATATGCGTTGGCTTAATTTGCCCAAATAATCAATTTGATATTACATACAAGTTATCCAGTGGAAAACAGAACACCAATGTCTATGTTGAACATACTTGAAACAAAGGGATTTAACCTTGAGAAGACACCGTTCAAAATGGACTTTATTTCTCACCACAGAGATGCATTGCAGGTTTTCAATCTTTAACGCTATATATTCCCTCGGAGTCAATGGGCTTCAACTTCCCCAGGAACTGACATGCACTTATTTCTGACTAATGTCCCAATAAACAATAGCATGATTGACAGATCATAACAATAACTTGTATTTATATAGTGCCTTTGATGTAGTAAAATGTCCCAAGCTTCTTCATAAAAGCATCATAAAACAAATATGACACCAAGCTACATAACGAGCTATTAGGTCACCAATGATTTGGTGTGAAGGAGTGTTTTAAAGGAGGAAGTGAGGTGGAGTGGCAAGTGGTGTAGGGAGCTTGAGCCCTAGCCAATTGAAGGCACAGCCACCACTGGTGGAGCAATTATAATTGGGATCCACAAGAGACCAGAATCAGATGAACACAGATATTTCTGAGTTGTGGGGCTGAATGAGATTATAGAGATGGTGGGGGGTGTGGAATAATGGCAAGGCTGAGGAGGGATTTGAAAACAAGGATGAGAATTTTAAAATCAAGATGTTGCTCGAGTAGGAGTTCTTGCTATTATAGACCAGCTATAATATATACAAAGAGGGTGGGCGCAGCTCTCAGAGTCAATGTTGTGAGCAATCAGCATGCACCTCACTTCACTTGCCGTTGCTTTACGTGTCTATCACTTCAGTCATACTGGTAGGAAAAAAACTACACAGATGAAAAAATCAGCAGAATGTGACAACCCTGCCTGTGGCCAACAGTCAATAAATGTATCGTGGACCTCATTCAGAACCCAGTTGGGCTGCATGGCCCCCAGGCTGCAGATTGCCTGCCACTGGTTTAACCATTCAGATGGCATCGTGGTATGCTTGTGGGACAGAGGAATTCTCTCTATTAGGTACCAGAAGGTACTTGGGATGTTGGTAACAGCCGCCTTGGGATTATTAACCAATTAATGCTTAAAATTATCATTGCTCGGCTAAAACAAACTAATCTCTTGAAAAAGCTTGGTGTCATATTTGTTTTATGATGCTTTTATGAAGAACCTTGGGACATTTTATTATATCAAAGGCACTATATAAATACAAGTTATTGTTATGATCTGTCAATCATGCTATTGTTTATTGGGACAGCCCGGGCAGCACGGAGGCAGTGGTTAGCACTGCTGCCTCGCGGCACCAGGGACCCGGTTTAGTTCCAGCCTTGGGTGACTGTCTGTGTGCTGTTTGCACGTTCTCCCTGTTTCTGCGTGGGTTTCCTCCGGGTGCTCCAGTTTCCTCCCACAGTTCAAAGATGTGCAGGTTAGGTTGATTGGCCATGCTAAATTGCCTTAGTGTCTCAAAATGTGTAGGTTAGGGAGATTAGTGGAGTAACAGGGATTGGGACTGGGTAAGATGCTCAGTCGGAGAGTCAATGCAGACTCAATGGGCCGAATGGCCTCCTTCTGCACTGTAAGGATTCTATGCTTCTAACCAGCCTGATGACCTTCTGCGATGAAAGACTGTGTAATTGTGACAGTTAACCCATTATGTGCCGAATCTCGCGTTACAACAATGCAGGGTAAAACAAACAAAGAATCCAGGTGTTTAAAAAGAGGTTAATGGGTGATGATTAAAGTGCTTTTGTAAAAAAATGAATTAGCAGCAAAAATAGGGATGATTTTTCCTTGTAATAGGGACATTGAGAAAAAGACAATTTTCAAATCTGACTAAGCTGTTTCTTTACTGGAAACACTGCACAGAACTGTTGTCAGAATGTAAAAGGCAGGGTGGCTGAGCTGGTCACTGACAGAGTACCAAATAAGATGCTTGGAAAAAAAGAGATAGAAATGTTATTAATGATATTGCAGAAAGGGCATAGAATGAGGATTTTTTTTAAAAATCTGCCATCTTTGCTAAGAAAATGTCAAGAACAAACGACCTCTTCCTGTTCCAACATCATGACCAAGGTCTCTTTCCAGCACATCCCTTGATGACGTATTGTTAGGGTTGCCAACTGTGGTTGGACATATTCCTGGAGGTTTCATCATACAGCTTCCCACTTACAACCATCCCACCCCATTGCCAATATTTTTAAACAAATAAATCAAAAGTATGTAAAGAGGATACACACATTGTGTTTTTTTAAAATCTTAGTTTTTGCTCGAAGCACTGCCCCAGCGATGAATCTTTAATTCCTGGAGATTTCAGGGCAATCCTAGAGGCTTTGGCAACCTTAGTTAATGTACTGAAAGACCATAGGATTTTTTTTTCATTTAAAATGCAAATCAGACCAAATCTTAAAGACTACAAGTGCTAATATAATGGTGTCATCCATTATTTAGCAGAAGTGTAGGCTGGGATGGTGGTGTTTCTGTTTTCCCATTCTAGAAAACTTCTAATAATGCTGGAGCAAGGTTTAGAACAGAAGAAGCGAATAGAAAGAGTTGTATTCAGCATCATGTGTTGTTTTACACATTTTAACCCTGTTGCAGTTCAGTACAATAAAATTAGCTTCATTCTCAGCACTGCTTATGCACACCTCCTAGTGGCCAACTCATGAGAAGACTTTGGCGTGCATAGGCTGCATGTCAACTCCTTAACTAAAACAAAACATTTGTAATACTTCTTATTTGAAACACCAAGTTCGTATATTGCTCAAAAATGGTACCAATTCTTATTTTAAAAATTTAGATTTTGGAATCAAATGAAAGGGTGCTAAAATCTCACGTTCCCTCCTTGGAAACAAATTTAAACTTGCATTCATTTAGTGACCTTCCATAATCTCAGGACATTGCAAAGATCTTTGTAACCAATTAAGTACTTCTGTGGTGTAGTCACCATTGTAATCTGGAAAAAGTACAATCAAATCAGCATGAAGCAGGATTTTCACAGTAACTTCATTGCAGTGCTAATGTAAGCCTACTTGTGACAATAATTAATAAATAAAAATAAAGTTCTAAAAACAGAAATAAGATAAATGACCAGATAGGACTTTATAAAAATATATAGGGAGAACTTCCATGCTCTTCTTCAAATAGTGTCATGGGATTTTTTAAAAATAACATTCTCCCCAGAGGGGAGATAGATCAGGGTTCCACTTCTCCTTATACAACGGAATCCTCCCTCAGTACAGCAGATGAGAGTGAAGTTTGAACCCATGACCTTCTGATTCAGAAGCGAAAATATCCTGCCACCAAACCATGGTTAACACATTTAAAAGAGGATACTGAGCTCCCCTTGCCATGATCCAACTGGTAAATGCACTGCCCAGTGCGATTCTTAGCCATACATATTTGGATTCATTCTGCAGTCTTGTAGAATTAACTGGTCTGGGCTGGTGCAGTAGTACACTGCTTCAACTGGTGCCAGCATCTTTTGAATTGAGCGAGGGAAGGAGGGGAAAAAAGATGATAGTTGGTGGGGTGGGGAGGGGTTCCCACACTTGCTTGATCCACAAGGGTTGCTCAAAAGTGCACACATGCAGATTAAAGACTGGATCTCTGTCGTTCTCCCACCCACTCTCCTCACCTTGTCAATAGTCAATCAGCCCATGAACACACACATCTCAAGAATGGGCAGTTGGGTAATGCAACAACTGGGTCTGAATGCAGGATAAAATAGTGGCTTCAGGATGGAGGGGAAGAGACCAAAACAATATATTAAAAGTAAAGAATTCTTATGAACAACTGCTAGGTAATAAACACCGAGGTTTCCGAACCTCATTAAAATCTGTAAACATCCAGGTCAGACTGTGAAATGTTCGTTAAACTACTTTATTGCAAGATAGTCCAATAGCTTTTTTTATAGACCCAACCCAATGAGATTGGACATGTAGCAAAACACATTTCGCACCCAAGACAATCTAAGCTCTGTTTTAGTTTCAATATCAATATTATAAAATGCATTTTATTGCTTCTTGATGCAAGCATATGCCTTGCTGTGCTCTGGGCTGCACTGAAGTACTCTTTAAAGCATTCATATGGAGGTTAAACTCTGAATAAGGAGGAGGTGAGGAAGGAACGCAAGTCTTTCCAGCTGGAGATCAGACAGCTCCAAAATAAGGAAGCAAACAAAATTAAAACACTGGGAGATACTG